>NC_056734.1:406828462-407128462 GCF_019279795.1 Protopterus annectens | reverse complement strand
TAGCATTGACCTCCTCAGGGCTTTAGCCTCTCTCTCTCTCTCTCTCTCTCTCTCTGTTGGCATGAAATCTCTGAAGGGCTTGGTGCTCAAGCTGATTTCACAGTTTGGTTGCATGGAAGTTGCTGTGAAGCTTTGAAAGTTGGCCAGCTGTTTATATTGTTGTGTAGCTTGGGCTACTGCAACAATGATGATTTGAACATCTGCTGTTATGGCAAGTTTTACTTAACTAACTGTACTTTGCATTCAGATAGTGTTGTTTATGCGGCCAATTCCCCTAACCTCATCACTTTCCAACAGTGGGGTAGGAGTGAGTTCCACACTTGCTGTTGAGGTACCAAACCACTGACGTGTTGCATTAGTGGGTAACAGTTGTACCCTGGAGGTAAAGGTCTTGTAGATCCTGTGACATTAGGAGAACCGACTACCTGTCCAGTGCACTAATGCATAAAGATTCTTCATGTTGTAACCATATCCCTTGGTTCATCAACTATAATCCATGCCCCTTCACCCCAGAGCAGATTCATCTGTGGTGATGGTCACAGTGGGTGGGGGGAGACTAAGTGTCACAGTCTGAGAAAAATTGTTCTGTTAAAGCCACCAAAGAACATGTTGATGGCAATCCTTTGGTAAGTGAATTGGAAGGGATGTCAGGGTCTGAGTTCTGATTCTACTAGACCCTGAGTGTCCACTGAAGTACCTTCCTCCTGTATTTATTTTGCAAAGGGACCAGTAAAATTGTTACTGCTATTAGACTTGAAGCCTTCAGACCTAGAGCAGCTAGCTGCTTGGAAGATGTCTGGAGAATGTTAGCAGTTGATTATTGGTAATTCTGGCTACAAATTGGCTGCTCAGGTTCTCATATACCCCAGTAGTGGCCAATGAAGTTCTGTGCTTGTGACAGCTCCAACTGTAACTTGGAAATGTTCACTCATATCCCCAAAGTTGTAAACAGTAGTAAGTTGTTGTTTGCTCTTAGTGACTCTCTTTGTGGGTTTGACAAGCCAGTTACCTAGGTAAGGGAAGGCTTGAATGCCCTTCAGACAGAGAGAGGCTATTTGACTGCCACACATATGGTGAACACCTTGGGGGGCTGCAGTGAGACAAAATGATATGACTTGGAAGTTTTCGTGATTTAACTGCAATCCTGAAGTACCGCCAAGACTCTGTCTTGATGTGTAAATAAGTGTTCTTGAGAGCCAAAGACTGCATCAAGTGTCCCTCCTGCAAGCATGGGAGGAGTGACTTCACTGTGACCATACAGTACTTTTGTTTTCCTTAGTAATTTAGATCTGGTATGAACTTGAGATCTTTTGTCATCTTTTCACCAAAAAAAAAAAACTTGAATAAGGATCATACCTGGTTTGGACTTGCCTCTTGGAAAACTTTTCTTGAGAAGAGGCTGACTACCTCTAATTTGCCCATCTTTTGATGGGGGACATCTGTAATAAAGGATGGTGGCATTGGTGGGGTTATAAAGGGAACATTGCAACTTCTGTATACAGTCTTCCTGAAACACACTTCCTTCATGATAGCCAGCCGTGCAGGGAGATTGACCCATGACTGCCTACAGAGAGGAACAATCAGGGTCCTCTGGTATTCTACAGCTTTCCCCAGAAGGAAGGCTCCAGAAGTTCAGATTTTGCAGACCACCTCTGTTTTTAGGGCAACACCCATTATTTAAACTCCCCAAGATCATATTAGTAAGATATCTTTATAAGCTGTTCCAAAGTTAGTGCCCGAGCTAGGCATGGCAAATAATGATGGTGCCTAATCCAGCTAGTCTGGCCACCCTTCAGCTGCATTATTCAGTAGTGTTGGGGAGAATTTATTTATATTGGCTAAAGTAACCGCTCAAAGTAATTTCTAATGGGACAACTTCATTTTCTCAGTGTTAGTAGTGCTTTTTCTCATCTAGATCATGCTAAAACTTGGCTATCTGCCCTGAGCACTGATAGAAGAGGCACCTGATGTGGAGAAATGGTGTCAGAAGAAGCTCTTTTTTGGAGGATGCATTACAGGGCTCCTTCTACAGGACTGTTTTAGAGGATAATTATTACAATGGAATCAGCTAAAGGGGCTTTTTTCTAGCATTTGTGGCCCCCGAGGGAGTGCTGAAGGATCTTGTCTGGTCTCGTAAGGATATCATCTGACTCGTGTCAGGCACTCTGTAAAACTGTTAGGTCTGCAGGGAGATCCACCCAAGACATTGGGCAGACTCAAAAGCCTGTTGCAGAATTTCTTCATTAAGGAGACTGGATCAGTTGGTCATGACCCTTCCTTCTCCTGAGTTCCCAAATTTAGGGTCATCGGGGGGAGGGGGGTGCTGGGAAAACCTCCCATTCTAGGTTAGTCTGATGGGTGAGGGACTCCATAGGACAATACACACGCCATAAAATTATGTTCTTCACCCATTTTCATGACAGGGCATTAAAGTGCATTATTCTTGATGGTCTTCTCAATATAACTTAGATGAGTGTGGTGGGGTAGCTGTACTCTATAAAAATAGACTAGGTGTTACTACGGACTCCCTACAACCACCCCAGTTTAGTAATGCAGAAATTCTTATTACCAAACTACAGATTAACAATAACAAATGTGTAAACATCTGCATTTACATTCCCCCACGTAATAATACAAACACCCTGGAGGACATCCTCCACTGATTATTCAGTACCTACCCTAAAAAAACTCTGGTGCTTGGAGATTTTAACATTGATTGTAACACCTGTTCCTCAGAATCTCCTACAACCCTTGTCAACCTACACGGTTTTACGCAGCTCGTATCCGCCACCAGCAGGATAGGCAAACCCAATAACAAAGACAGTATCCTAAATTGGATACTTATCAACAGCCACCCCTATATGTGCAAGTCAGGGACCCTCCCAGATGACCTACCACTTACTTACATACATTATCAAGCACAAGGTGGACAACCCCCACCAGACCACCTTTAAAACCATCAGAAATACTAAGAACTTCAGCTCCACCAATTTTCAAAATGAACTTAAAGGTTGCAATTGGTCAGTCCTAAAGCATCTTTCACTGGATGATGCGGTAGCATACTTTAATTCCATATTCCTTAATATTCTTGATTCTCACGCTCCTGCTCGCTCCATTAGAACCAAAACAAAAACTGCCCCGTAGCTCTCAAAAGAGACCAAATGTAAAATCATAGCTAGAAATAAGGCATGGGACAAATGGCGCATGCCACAAAAGACCCACTAGATGAACTCAGATACCGACAGCTAAGGAATTGCACAAAAAATTCTATTATACTAGACAAAAAAAACTTCTACTACCATCTTCGATAAAAACATCACAACAAACTTCAAAAGTTTTGGGCAGGAATAAACAAACTTTTTCACCCAGGACAGTCCTCCACGCCTACCCCATTAGCTTCCAACCAGAAATCCCCAAAGGATATTGCAAATACCTTCAATAGTTTTTTTTTTTTTTTCACAGAGACTATTCAATCCCTAGCCAGCCAACTGACACCCAGCTACTCCAACCCAAATTCTGCCACAGCCAGTACCCCAGTGTCCTTTAGCTTTCAGCCTGATGTTCATCGTGTTTCACTGTTGCAGT
This sequence comes from Protopterus annectens, assembly GCF_019279795.1. NCBI lineage: Eukaryota > Metazoa > Chordata > Ceratodontiformes > Protopteridae > Protopterus > Protopterus annectens. Next base: position 407,124,877 of record NC_056734.1, on the reverse strand, counting down.
CATTACACTTGGGTTATCCTGCCATCAGGCAGTCCCGCAGTCGGCCAGAGTTCCAAAGTCTTGGTTTGGTGTCGGTTGCTGTCGCTTCTTCCCTGACGTCAGTGCGCCAGGGGTATATAAGATGCAGCCGACGCCATTTTCTTCAGTCTTTCTTGCCATGCGGTGCCCGAAGCAAAAGCAGTTCGCAAGTGCCGGTCGGCCAACTCCTGAGATTTTCGTGTTCTAATTTCAGACCTAAGTCGTCAGTAAAGCTAAGTACCCCATTGGGGAAACTTTTTCTTGCTCCAGACCAATGTCGGTAAAAGTTAACAATTGTATTTCTTGTGGGAAGCAAATACCTCATAAGGACTTTCACTCTTACTGTATTCCTTGCCTAGGCCCTGATCACGATGTTACCAGTTGTCGGTTTTGTGCTATATTCAACAAATGCACTATTAAGCGTCGGTTTGATTTTGCATTGCATTACTTTGGCCGTAGGTTTAACTATATAATGCCATTGGAACAACCGACGACCAGAATTCATAAAAAACGCAAGGACAAGGAAAAGAACAGGCATCCGAGGTCCAAAACCGATGACGAAGCCTCTTCTAGGCCAGTCGCCTGTTTTCAGTGAGGCCCTTTCACAGCCCCCGACACCCGCTACCTAAGAGCCACAGGCTGCCTCTGACTCCCACGTGGAGACAACTAGGCCTCTGGAAACTCAAGGTATTGGGCCTACGGAAACAATTCCCTCAGATGGCTCCAGAGCCGCTAAGCAGGCATCGGCTTCTGAGGGGGTTTTCAGACCTTCACAGCTTACTATCAAGCCAACTACAGCAGCAAAGCCAAAGCCTAAAACATCATTGCAAACAAAGAAACAAGTACAGCATTCTCCAGGACAGTCATCCATGCCTAAGAAACAGATGCTCAAAATGACTGAAGACCTAATTACTTTGATCAGGGGTTCCCATCCCCCTCCTGAAAAAAAAGGCCTAGGCAGGATACAGATTAGGAATCCTCTGATCAGGTTTCTATTTCCTCTGATTCCTCTTCAGACCAGGGATACTCTCTCCCTCCCTATGAGGATTTTGATGCTAAAGAGTCTATTCCTTCATCCTCTCCTCCCAAGGATTACTCATTTGGGGAAACTTTGCACACCATGAGGGAGCATTTTCAGTGGGAAATCCAGAATTATTCAGAATCTAAGAAAAGGCTCAGAGATTTTTTATTACTGCCTCAACACAGGCCCCTTACTATACCTCCTGTGTTAGATATTGTTGATGTTTTTTCTGAATCTAGTTTGTCTCCTGATTCTTTACCCCCAGCACCAGTCAAGCCAGATAGGTACTACAGGGTCTCAGACTCCCATAAATTTCTTTATAAAAACCCTGCTGCTGACCCAGAAACTATTTCTCAGGGTCCCAAAGGGGTAAAAGCTTCCACTGCAAGAAACCCAGTCCCCTCTGACAGGGATTCTAGAGCACTGGACAGATGGGGGGAAAAAAGTTTACACTTCTGTAACGTTAGCAGTAAGGGCTTTGAAATGCCAGTTTCACATGCTGAAATATCAACAATACTTAATGTCTTTGTTAAAACAGAAAATGATTACAAGCACAGAATGTCCTGACAATAAAGAAATGCAGGATTTATTGCATGCATTTGAACAAGTGGGAAAACATACTCTGCAATGTGGTTTTGATTCATTAGAAGCTTCTCGCACAGCCGCAGTTACAGGATCTGTCATTCGAAGGCATGCTTGGTTAAAAGAACAAACTTTACCTGATCATGTTAAAGCCAAATTATTGGATGCTCCGTTGCAGCATGATGCTTTGTTTGGTGTTAAGGCAGAAGAGGTATTAAAGAAAATGGAGGATAAGGCAAAATCTATGCAGACAGTAAAGGATTTCTTACAGGTACAGCCACCTAGATTTAGCAGAAATTGGCCTTCAAAAAATTGGTCCTTTCCAGTGTCAGACAGGCCTCAAAGACGCAGATACAGACGCCCAAGAGGCTGATCTCAGCCACAAGGCACTTACAGACCTAGACAATGGGGTGCTTCAACCCGCAAAGGAGGAGAAGACAAGTCACAACCTTACAGGAAGCAGTCCCAATGACTGGCAGCTCCTTTAGGAGGAAAGCTAGCACTTTTTTCACAAAACTGGCACATTATCACCCAGGACAAATGGGTACTAAATATTGTCTCACGGTTACAGGTTCCATTTTCACACCCTGCCAAGGTGAAAAGGAATGCCGGACCTGCTACAAAATCAATGGGCAGAGGCACAAAAACAGATTACAGATCTCATGGACATGAGAGCAATTCAAAAAGTACCTCAGCAAGAACAAAGACAAGGATTTTACTCAAGATTGTTCCTGGTTCCCAGAAAGGACAAAGCCTGGAGACCCATACTGGACCTGTCTATGCTAAATACTTACCTGGACGTGCCCAAATTCAAAATGTTGACACTACAGCAACTTCTACCCATGCTGGGCAAGAAGGCTTGGCTGGTTACTTTGGACCTCAAAGAGGCATACTTGCATGTCCCTATTGGACAAAATTGCATAAGATACCTCAGATTCATAGCTGGCACAATGCATTACCAGTTCCCTGCACTGCCCTTTGGCTTATCTACTGCACCCAGGGTCTTCACAAAATGCCTGGCACCAGTAATTGCATTTTGCAGATAAAAAGGAATTCAAATATATCCTTAGTTGGACGACTGCCTTATTCAAGCAGAGAGCAAGGACATTCTACTAAAGCATCTGGCATTTGTAAAAAGATTACTAGTTGCCCTAGGGTACACTGTAAAGGAAAATAAGTCAAAACAAGTGCCCTCTTAAGAGATAATATTCCTGGGTGCAAGCTTGAATACAACAGCCCAGATGGCTTATCTCACGCCAGACAAGCAAAAGCAACTGACTCATTACTTTCAAATGATGGCAACAAAAACCCAGCTACCTGCAAGAAAAATTCTGCAGGCTTTGGGGTTCATGGCATCCTGCATTCTACTGATTCCATATGCAAGACTGCATATGAGGAAGTTCCAATGGTATCTAAAAAGTGTTTGGACTCAACATTGCCACAGCTTGGAAGCAATAATAACTCTTATTCCTTGCCTGCAGAAGGAGTTTCGATGGTGGGCACAGACCTGTCACCTCAACAAGGGGCAGCCTTTCACTGTACCCACAGCCAGGCAGACATTGACAACAGATGCATCGGATTATGCCTGGGGAGCACACATGGCAGGAAAATGTATTCAGGGCAAGTAGTCCGCAGACCAAATGCATTTTCACATCAATCAAAAAGAGATGCTGGCTGTACAGAATGCCCTGACAGCTTTCAAGGACCTTTTGCATCCAGGACAACTACTGCTAAAGATGGACAACACCACATATGTTCATCGTGCATACAGCTGCAGTCATAACAGATGGGTTATCCTGCTGTCAGGAGGGTCCTCGGTCGGCCGAATTCCAAAGTCTAGGTCCGGCGTCGGTTGTCGTCGCTTCTTCCCTGACGTCAGTGCGGCAGGGGTATAAAAGAGCCAGCCGACGCCATCTTCCCCAGTCTTTCTTGCCGCGCGGTGCCCGAAGCAGAAGCAGTTCGCAAGTGCTGGTCGGCCATTTCCTGAGATTTACGAAAATATTTCAGCCGAAGTCTTCTTGAAAGCTAAGTACCCCGTTGGGGAAACTTTTCTTGCCTCAGACCGATGTCAGACAAAGTTAATAATTGCATTTCATGTGGGAAGCAAGTACCGCATAAGGATTCCCACTCTTTCTGTATTCCTTGCTTAGGCCCAGACCATGACGTCTCGGCCTGCCGTTTTTGTGCTAGATTCAACAAACGCACTATTAAGCGTCGGGCGGAGTTCACCCTTCACTATTTTGGTAATAAATTTAATTAAATTATGTCGTCGGATACTCCGACTCCAGTTTAGGGTAAAAGACGCAAAGATAAGGACCGACATACGAGGTCCGCGACTTCTACTGACATCACGCTAAGGCTGACTACCGGTTCTCCGGTTCTCAGCGAGGCGCCTACGCAGCCCCTGAGTACCAATGACACTTCATTACCGGTGTCTTCAGTACCCGAGGTCGCAGGCTCCTCAGTCCCCATTCCAACTACAGATACCGACGCCACTCTTGGCGGGGAAACTCAGAGTTTAGACAGGCCTGCCATTTCTCAAGGTGTCTTCAGGCCTTCCTCCTTCTCTATTAAAGCTTTCACAAAATCTAAAGCAGCCATGAAAACTAAAAAACAAGTACCTCAGACCCCCACTTTAAGGCCCCATGCCTAAAAAACAGATGCTCAAAATGGCTGAGGATTTGATTACTCTTATCAGGGGTTCTCAACCCCCCTCGGACAAAAGGCCCAGATTAGAGGAAGACTACCCTTCCTCAGATCAAGCCTCTATTACCTCTGATCATTCTGAGGACCAGGACTATGCCTATTCTCCTTTTGAAGACTCTGATGCAGAGGAGTCTATTCCCTCGGTCTCCCCCCCGAGGACTACTCTTTGGGAAACCCTGCATACCTTGAGGGAACACTTTCACTGGGAAGGCCAAGATTACTCAGATTCCAAGAAAAGGCTCAGGGATTTTCTCTTGCTCCCTCAACATAGGCCCCTGGCTATCCCTCCTGTTCTAGATATATTAGATGATGTTTACACAGAAGCCAGCCTTAACCCAGATTCATTACCTCCAGCTCCTGTTAAACCAGACAGGTATTACCGGGTCCCTGATTCACACCAGTTCCTATACAAAAGCCATACTGCTGACCCAGAAACTATTTCACAGGGTTCCAAGGGAATTAAGGCCTCTACTGCTAAAAACCCATTACCTTCAGAGAGAGATTCCAGAGCTTTAGAAAGGTGGGGGAAAAAGGTGTATACCTCGGCCACTTTAACCATGAGGGCATTAAACTGTCAGTTTCATATGTTAAAGTATCAACAGTTTTTGTTATCTCAGTTGAAAAGCAAAATGACACAACCAGAACAACCAGATTTAAAAGAGTTGCAGGATTTGTTGCATGGTGCAGAGCAAGTGGGTAAACACACCTTGCAGTGTGGTTTTGATGCTTTAGAGGCCTCATGTAGAGCTGCTGTTACAGGGTCTGTCATACGTAGACATGCTTGGCTCAAAGAGCAAGCCTTACCAGATCATGTCAAAGCTAAATTACTAGATGCACCTCTTCAAAAAGATGTATTGTTTGGTGTTAAAGCTGAGGAGGTACTAAAGAAAATGGAGGAAAAAGCGAGATCAATGCAAACAGTAAAAGATTTCCTGCAGGTACAACCTCCACGTTTCAGCAGAAACTGGCCTTCAAAAAATTGGTCCTTTCCAGCCACGGACAGACCTCAGAGGCAGATACAGACGCCCGAGGGGTAGAGGGCAACCTCAAGGATCATTCAGATTTAATGATTTTAATGATTTAATGATTTTAATGATCATAAAGATTTAATGGCAGCACCTTTGGGTGGAAAACTGGCATTATTCTCTAAAAATTGGCATATTGTCACAAAAGACAAATGGATTCTGGACATTATGGACAGAGGCTACAGATTCCACTTTCACACCCTTCCAAAAATGAGAGGCATGCCAAACCTGCCACAAAATCAAAGGGCAGAGGCACAAAAACAAATTTCAGCTCTCATGGACATGAAAGCTATTCAAGACGTACCTGCAAAAGAACAAGGTCAAGGGTTTTATTCCAGGCTATTCCTGGTACCAAGGAAAGACAAAGATTGGAGACCTATTTTAGACCTATCCATCCTATACACATATTTACAGCTACCAAAATTCAAGATGCTCACATTACAGCAGCTTCTTCCCATGCTGGGCAAGGAGTCTTGGCTGGTAACATTGGACCTCAAGGAGGCATACCTGCATGTCCCTATCAGACAAGATTGCAGAAGATACCTCAGATTTCTTGCAGGTTCAACCCATTATCAATTCTCTGCATTGCCCTTTGCCTTATCTACTGCGCCCAGAGTGTTTACGAAATGCCTGGCATCAGTAATTGCCTTCTGCAGACTTCAAGGAATACAAATATACCCATATCTGGACGACTGCCTGATCCAAGCGGACAGCAAGGACATACTTCTGAAACATCTGGCGTTTGTAATAAGACTGTAGAACTTTCTGGGATACGCAGTCAACAAAAAGAAATCAAAACTAATACCCTCTCAAAAAAATAATTTTCCTGGGTGCCAGCTTGAATACAACCACCCAGATGGCCTACCTCACGCCAGACAAACAAGGGCAACTATGTCAATACTTCAGCAAAATGGCAACCTTCACCAGGCTGACTGCAAGAAAAGTCCTGCAGGCTCTGGGATTCATGGCATCTTGCATCCTTCTGATCCCATGTGCAAAGCTGCATATGAGGAAACTTCAATGGTACCTAAAAAACTTATGGTCTCAACACAGCCACAGTTTGGAAACAATTATACCACTCATTCCATGTCTTCAAAAGGAATTTCTGTGGTGGGCTCAAGCATGCCAAAGAAACATAGGTCTCCCTTTCTGCGTACCTCAAGCAACTCAAATCATCACAACAGACGCCTCGGACTACACCTGGGGGGCACACATGACAGATCAGTGCATTCAGGGAAAATGGTCCCAAAAAGAGAAGCACCTACACATCAATCAAAAGGAAATGCTAGCAGTGCAAAATGCTATTATGGCCTTCAAAGACCTACTGCATCCAGGCCAGCTATTGATAAGGACAGACAACACCACAGTGATGTGGTACATAAACAAACAGGGGGGAACTCATTCATACCCCCTGTGCAGACTAGCCATTTCCCTTTGGAACACAGCACTGGAATTGCAAATCCAACTTCAGGCACAATTCCTGCCAGGGAAGGAAAACACCCTGGCAGACAGCCTAAGCAGAAATATGACAGATCCACACGAATGGAAGTTGCATCCTCAAGTTTTCGCACAGATTACTCGGGCATGGGGACAGCCAGACCTAGATCTCTTTGCTACCCACAAAAATTACCAATTGAAAAAATTTTGTTCAAGGACCTATCATCCACAGGCCTGGAAAGTGGACGCACTTTCTTTCAATTGGACAACGTTGACAGTCTATGCCTTTCCGCCTCTTTCTCTGCTGCCCAAAGTTCTATTAAAAACCGGAGCAGAGATGCCGAAAATGATTCTCATTGCTCCAGATTGGCCAAGACAACACTGGTATCCGCTCCTGAAGAGCCTGACACATTCCCCACCATGGATCCTACCTCTAGTGCCTCTTCTGTTGTCCCAGCACAACTTCAAAACTCTTCACAGCCAGCTCAAAACCCTAAATCTAGCTGCATGGAGAATCCCTTGATTTCACAACAGACTCTCCTCTCCAAGGAGGTGCAGGATGTCATCTTGGAGGCCAGAAGACCTTCTACTAGAAAAGCCTACTCCGCCAAATGGAAACGATTTTGTGCCTGGAATCAGAAAAGGGCCAGAATCCTTGGGTAATAAATTTACCTCAAATTTTACAGTACCTAGCTGAGATGTTAAACAGTGGACTTTCCTTCTCCTCCATCAAAATCCATGCTTCAGCCATTTCTGCACAATACAACACAGATCCTCCTTTATTCTCTCATCCTCTCTTAAGACAGTTCCTCAGAGGGGCAAAGAATATAAGACCCCCAAGGAAACCACCAGTCCCTGCTTGGGACCTCAACTTCATACTGGAAAAGCTGACCCTTCCTCCATTTGAGCCAGCTGCTTCAACAGAACTACAATACTTGTCATGGAAAACAGCCTTCCTTCTGGCTATCACCTCAGCACGCAGGGTTTCGGAACTACAGGCCCTCATGGCTGTGCAACCTTTCATCATTTTCCATCAGGACAGAGTTTCCTTACGAACCAACCCTACCTTTATGCCAAAGGTAGTATCCAGTATAGCCTTGAATCAGACTATCCACTTACCTACCTTTTATCCTAACCCACAAAACAAAGGGGAAAGACTACTGCATTCCTAGGACATTCACAGACAGCTTCGTTATTATTTGGACAGGACAAAGCCATTCAGGAAATCCGAGCAACTCTTTGTGTCCTATGCTACAGGTGCTCAAGGAAAGGCTATCTCCAAACAGACAATCTCAAAATGGATAGCCCACTGCATACGCTTTTGTTACTCATTTCATGGAAAAGCTGTGCCTTCGAGCATCAGATCCCACTCCACAAGGGCCACAGCTACCTCTGCAGCTTTCCTCAGGGGGGTTCCTACCAAGGACATTTTGGAAGCAGCCACTTGGAGTTCAGTGCACACCTTCTCCAAACACTATCACCTTCCACTTTACTCTAAATCTAGAGCGGGATTTGCCACAGCTGTCTTGCAGGGCATCCTTGCTCCTCCTAGTTCCTCTTAGTGCCTGCCACCCCTACTACTTAGCTTTGGGATTCTTCCCATCTGTTATGACTGCCGCTGTATGCACGATGAACATAGTACAGTTTTGTACCTACCATAAATGTCGATGTTCGAGTGCTCATGCAGCTGCAGTCCAAGTTCCCCCCCCTCCATCCCCTCTTAGGACAGGCCTTATGACAAACACCTTCTCATACAGCCTATTTGAGGTATTCTTTTATGGTGTATTTGCTTGCAACTACTGTTTGTTGATTATTCTATATTGCATGATTACATAAGTTTATGTTTTGCCTTCCTTCTGGGGGCACTTGACATCTGGGGCAAGAAAAACTGAAGAAGATGGCGTCGGCTGGCTCTTTTATACCCCTGCCACACTGACGTCAGGGAAGGAGGGACAACAACTGACGCTGGACCTAGACTTTGGAATTTGGCTGACCGAGGACCCGCCTGACGGCAGGATAACCCATCTGTTATGACTGCAGCTGTATGAGCACTCAAACATCTACATTTATGGTAGGTACAAAACTGTACTTTATGTGGTACATAAACAAACAAGTTGGCATGCACTCCTACCCCCTTTGCAGGCAAACTATGACCTTGTGGAACACAGCACTGACCTATCAAGATCATCTGCAAGCACAATTCCTGCCAAGAAAGAAAAATACTCTGGCAGACGAACTAAGTAGAAACCTCATGGATCCTCACAAGTAGAAACTAAACCCACAGGTCTTCAACATGATAACAAAGAAATGGGGTTGCCCGGACATAGATCTTTTTGCCTCCCCTCTACAGAAATTCTGCACAAGAACGTACCATCCACAAGCTTGGAAAGTGGATGCTCTCTCATTCAGCTGGAGAACACTAAAAGTTTATGCCTTCCCACCACTGCCTATCCTTCCCAAGGTGCTCCTAAAAGTCAGACAAGAAAGGCCAAAAATGATCCTGATTGCCCCAGACTGGCCACGCCAGCACTGGTACCCAGTCTTAAAGAACTTGACACAAGGCCCAGCCTGGACTTTACCTCTAATTCCTCATCTTCTGAATCAACAAAACAATCAGATTCTACACAGCCAACTCAGAACCTTAAATCTGGCTGCATGGCAGATATCATAGCCACTCAGACCTCACCTCTCTCTAAAGCAGTTATGGATGTCATTCTGGAGGCCAGGAGGCCCAGCACCAGGAAATCTTATGCAGACAAATGGAAGAGATTCTGCACCTGGAATCAAGCACAAGGCTTTGACACAATTGATCCAAATATCCCTCAGATTTTACAATACCTAACTGAGATGTTGGACAAAGGCCTATCCTTTTCATCAATTAAGATCCATGCTTCTGCCATTTCAGCTCATTATAACACGGAGCCTCTTATTTTCTCTCATCCATTACTAAGGCAGTACCTCAGAGGGGCTAAAAACATAAGACCCCCCCCCCCCCCGTAGAGCACCAGTACCTACCTGGGACCTCAACTTCGTCTTGGAAAAACTCACCTTACCTCCTTTTGAACCAGCCAATACAGCGGATATAAAATTTCTATCATGGAAGACTGCTCTGCTCTTGGCAATAACCTCAGCACGAAGAGTCTCAGAGCTACAGGCTTTAATGGCAGTGGAACCTTTTTATCATTTTTCATCAAGACAGAGTTTCTCTAAGGACAAACCCAACATTTATGCCAAAGGTGGTATCCAGTGTGGCTCTTAACCAAACCATTCATTTGCCAACATTCTTTCCAAACCCCGAGAATAAAGGGGAGAGACTTCTGCATACTTTGGACATACACAGGCAGTTACGCTTCTACTTGGACAAAACAAAAGCTCTCAGAAAAATTGAGCAACTGTTTGTAGCATATGCTGCAGGATCACAAGGAAAAGCTATCTTAAAGCAGACTATTTCAAAATGGATAGGACACTGCATTTGTTTCTGCTACGCACAACATGGAAAACCAGTGCCTAACAACATTAGGCCACACTCTACCAGGGCAGCAGCCACTTCAGCAGCCTTCCTCAGAGGAGTACCAACCAAGGACATTTTGGAAGCTGCAACTTGGAGTTCAGTGCACACTTTTTTACCAAGCATTACCACTTGCCTCTTTACTCTAATTCCTGAGCAGGCTTCGCCACTGCAGTCCTGCAGGGCTTCATAGCCTCTCCTAATCCTACTTAGACCCAGCCACCCTACCTCAGCTTTGGGATTTTTCCCAAGTGTAATGACTGCAACAGTGAAACACGAACATAGTACAGTTGTGTACCTACCATAAATGTAGATGTTCGAGTGTATTCACTGTTGCAGTCCAGGTTACCCTCCCTCCATCCCCACTTTCTTGGCTGGGACTTATGTGGTGTATTTGATTGTAGCTGAAGGTATTGTTATTATTTTTATGTATGTCTTATTAGCAATATGTATTGCCTACCTATTTGGGGGCACCTGACATCTGGGGCAAGAAAAACTGAAGAAAATGGCGTTGGCTGCATCTTGTATACCCCTGGTGCACTGACGTCAGGGAAGAAGCGACAGCAACCGACGCCGGACCAAGACTTTGGAACTCTGGCCGACTGCGGGGACCGCCTGACGGCAGGATAACCCAAGTGTAATGACTGCAACAGTGAATACACTCGAACATCTACATTTATGGTAGGTACACAACTTTACTTTTCTAGTCCGCGGTGGTGGTGCTGCGGTAGCATTGTCACCTCACAGTAAGACGCTGTCCGGTTCGATTCTCAGCTAGAGCGTCTTCTGCGTGGAGACATGCTTGAATGGGCATCCCTTCGTTGAAGGTTGTGCGTCAGGGCTGGCAACTTGGTATGTAAAAAACAAACTGCCAATCATTAGCGGACCGGAGTTCCGCTGTGGTGACCCCTAACCGGGAAAAGCCGAAAGACACAACAACAACAACACAACTGTACTTTTCTACATCACTTATCAGATCTCTAATTAAGAAATTAAAACCAACTACTTTAGCAGATGATCTCCTCCCACCAGAGTATCTGCAAAAAGCAGCAGATGCCATAGCGTACCCCATTTCCATCATAATCAACAGAACCTTATCTGAAGCCACCATCCCCTCTATTTGGAAAATACCTCATGTAATACCACTCCATAAAGGAGGCAGCTCCTTCGAACTGTCAAACTTTAGACCCATTAGCCACCATTGGCTAAAATTATGGAGGTGTGTGTCTATAAACAACTTATGCATTATCTTACCCAGAATAAGCTGTTGGCTAACTCTCAGCATGGTTTTGGGCCACACCTCAGCCCTCCTATCCTTCTCTAACACAATAAACCATAACCGAAATAATAGTAAGTTTTCCTCAGCCCTCTTTTTAGATCTCTCCAAGGCCTTCAATATGGTCAACCACCAAATTCTCATGCACACCCTTAAGGCATTCTCACTAAAAAGCCTTGCGCTTCAGTGGTTTCAATCTTACCTGTGTGGTAGACAGCAAGCCATCCTATGGCAGGACAAACTATCTACCCATCACCCTATGAGTCCCCCAGGGCTCCATACTAGGACCCCTTCTTCTCTCTATCTTTATTAGTACCTTCCCAATGTCATCCCAAATGCTACCTGTATCCAATATGTGGATGGCTCCACCTTGATTTGTTCAGCCACCTCCCCGACAGATCTAATGACATTAACCCAGAATACTTTCAATATAGTTGAAAACTGGCTCTCTGTCAGCTGATATTAAACCCTAACAAAACAAAGTTGCTTCTTTTCTCCCCCACTTGTATGTCTTCCTCACTACTTTTTACCGTAAAATCTAATAATGGTACCGTTATCTCCCCAGATGCGCAAACCACTCTCTTAGGCATCACAATAGATAACACCCTCAAATTTGATATCCATGTCAATCAAACTATCAAAGCCATTAACAAAAAGTTTGGCTCCCTCTATAAGATCAAACCTTTCCTTACTCCATTTGCTAGGACTGCTATTACTCGTTCCCATCTACTCTCCACACTTCTCTATGCCTCCCCTCTACTCATTAATTTGAACAAATCCGCTCTTAGCAAACTCTCCAGCTGTTATAACCATATTGCTAGATTTGGAACAGGCACGGACTCTTGGACCCACCACTGTCACAACTTAAATCTTCTGGGGTGGCTAGAATGGCATAGCCTACTTCAGTACTACCAGCTTATAATTGCCCATAAAGTTCTCAACCACCCTGATAATATGCCTGCACTTAAAAATATCATCAACCCTTATAGCAACCTGAGGTCACTTGGCTCTTCTAATAAACTACTGGTTCAAACATCCAGAATCAACAGCTTTGCTGGGGACTGTCTGTTTGCAAAATTTGTAACTCTCTTCCTGCTAGTCTTACTCTTGAACCCTGTCTTACTTGGTTAAAAAAAAGCCTCAAGCTATACTTTAAAACTCAGTGGCTATGTCCTTGTTAAATACCTGATTAGATCCTCCTCTATAGTCTGTAATCATGTTACATTGCCTAGTCAATTTGTCAACACTGTTTTAAAAATGTATGATTATGCCTGTAAACTGTGTGTAATTTGTAATCATTTTGTGATTTTTACTGTATGTTCTACCTTGGAGCTTTTCTCCCTGAGCCTCTGCTGAAAATGGACGTTTCCAGTCGGACAGTCCCGATCAACAAATGTAAAATAAATAAATAACTAAATGTTCATAAATCCTCTTTCAGCTGTTGCTACTTCTACTATCTGGGTAATGTTTAAACTTAAATATTTTCTTAGTAATTTTAATTTTATGGTTTTAGAATTGGTGTTTGGCAATGTCACCACCTCTTTTCAATTATTGGACAGAGATGGCTGAGAGAAAATGGATTGTACAGTTAAATGCTATAAATGGGATTGGGTCTGAAGGATCGAATTCATCTTAAGCCAGTATTGAGACAACAAAATCTATATCATTAATTATATGATGTATAGAAAGTATTAGTTTTTGTTTTTGAATTTGCATATCTATGGTACATGTATTATTTATAGGTTTCTTTAAGTGAATCATGATTAAGTATTGTGCGACTTCAGTACTAAGTATTAAAAGCAAGGGGGTATGGTGTCTTATAATTTAACCTGAAGAAACATGAGTGAAAATGTTTATAAAAATTTACTGAATGAAGTAAAAACAAACTCTGTCCTGTTTTTACATTTGTACTAGTTTTTGTCATTTGACCAGGCTTTATCATAGTCTGCTGATGTTCTTCGTTCCACATTGCTGCAGTCCTAACTATTGGGTAGTCCGCTGTCCAGTCGGCCCGAATACCAAAGTATATGGCTGACGTCGGTCAAGGCGCATTAGACTGACGTCAGTACGTCAGGGTACTAATGCGCATGACCGACGCCATTTCTTCAGTCTTTTTTGCCGCATGGTCCGATGCAGAAGCAGTTCTTGCGAGTGCAGGTTGGCGTTCTGAAATATTTCCGAAGTCGGAGTTTCAGACCGAATCAAAGTTGGCTAAGTACCCGTTGGGAGCATTTTGGTTTTTCTTGCCTCAGTATTTAACGGATGTCAGAAAAAGTGAATAACTGTATTTCTTGTGGGAAACAGATACCTCATAGGGATTACCATACTCTGTGTATACCTTGTTTAGGGCCTGAGCACGACGTTGTTGGTTGCCGCTCTTGTGCTAGATTTAATAAACGCACTATTAAGAGAAGGTTAGACTGTGCCAGGTTAGTGTTTGGGAAGCGTTGTAATTACAAAATGCCGTCGGATGTTCCGACGCCTGCTTCGTCTAAGAAGCGCAAAGACAAAACAGCGAAGCCTAGGGTTGATGAACCGGCAGTCCCGGACGTCGGTTCTTTAGAAGGCTCTGTGGAGCCAGAGGTTTTGCCAGGAGTTTCTTTGGAGTCTCAGGCAGAGACTTTATTGTTACAGGATGTGCCCTCTCAGGAGGTAGGCCAGGCTGAGGGGGCTACTCAGGTAACTGTTCTTCCCTCTGTTCCCAGGACAGTTAGAGCTTCTCCTACTGTTGCCAAAGCTTCTTTCAGAGGTCGGCCAACTTCAGCTACAGTGGGGGTTTTTCCTAGCACTTCAGGTACTGTGCCTAAGAAACATATGCTTAAAATGGCAGAAGATTTAATTACTATGATTAGAGGCTCTATGCCCCCTCCTGATAAGAGGCCTAGGGTGGAACCTGAGTTTGAGAGTTTGGAACAGTATTCAGAGGCTTCGGAGTCTTCTGCGGAAGACTTACAGGACTTTCCTCATTATTCTGATTCTGATGTGGATGATTCCACACCTACAGCTTCTCCTCCTGAGGATTTCTCATTTTCAGAGACTCTGCATTCCATGAGGGAACACTTTAAATGGGAAGGCCAGGATTACTCTGATTCCAGGAAAAGGCTTAGAGAATTCTTATTTTTACCACAACATAGGCCCTTAGCTATACCTCCTGTGTTGAATGTGGTGGAAGATGTTTTTGCAGAGGCTTCCCTGAACCCTGACTCTTTGCCTCCTGCTCCTGTTAAACCTGATAGGTACTATAGGGTGCCCGAAGCTCATAAGTATTTGTTTAAGAGTCCTAGGGCGGACCCAGAGACTGTTTCTCAGGGGCCTAAAGGCGTTAAGGCCTCTGTGGTTAAAAATCCTGTTCCCACTGATAAAGAGGCAAGGGCTTTGGATAGGTGGGGAAAGAAAGTGTATACTTCTTCCACTCTAGCCATGAGAGCGTTGAATTGTCAATTTCACATGCTAAAATATCAAAATTATCTCCTTTCACAATTGAAATCTAAGGTGGATGCTTTGGCGGAAGGTATAGAGTGTAAAGAGTTGCTAGATTTACTTCATGTGTCTGAACAAGTGGGTAAGCATTCTTTGCAATGTGGTTTTGATGCTGTGCAGGCCTCCTCGAGGGTGGCTGCCACTAGTTCTGTTCTTCGCAGGCATGCCTGGTTAAGGGATCAGAATTTAGCTGAGCATGTTAAGTCAAGGATTTTGGATGCTCCTTTACAGTCTGATGTGTTGTTTGGTTCGCCTGTGGAAGCAGTTCTGAAGAAAATGGAGGACAAAGCTAAGTCTATGCAAACTGTTAAAGATTTCTTGCAGGTGCAGCCACCGAAGTTTAGTAGAAATTGGCCTACTAAGGCATGGACATATCCTGCTTATGATTCCCAGTCTAGGGGTAGGTCTAGACGTGGTAGGGGCAGAGCTCAAGGTTCTTTTAGGCCTAGAACAGGGAGTTCACCTGCTCAGACTTCTGGTGAGGGCAGGGGTCAGTCCTTTCGTAAACAGACCCAATGACCTGCCTTTTCAGCTGCCAGTAGATTCTCGTCTGGCAGCTCCTTTGGGAGGAAGACTGTCTCTTTTCAAAGAAAATTGGGATTTAATTACTCAAGACAGATGGGTGTTGGATATCATTCATCACGGTTACAGGATGTTCTTCGTCTTCCATTGCTGCAGTCCTGACTATAGGGTATAGTCCGCGTCCCAGTCGGCCCGAATACCAGAGTATAAGGCTGACGTCGGTCAGGCGCATTAGACTGGCGTCAGTGCGTCAGGGTACTAATCGCATGACCGGCGTCATATCAGTCTTTTGCCGCATGGTCCGATGCAGAAGCAGTTTTGCGAGTGCAGGTTGGCGTACTGAAATATTTCCGAAACCGGAGTTTCAGACCGAAACAGAGTTGGCTAAGTACCCGTTGGGAACATTTTGGTTTTTTCTTGCCTCAGTATTTTACCGGATGTCAGAAAAAGTGAATAACTGTATTTCTTGTGGGAAACAGATACCTCATAGGGATTATCATACCTTGTGTATACCTTGTTTAGGGCCTGAGCACGACGTTGTTGGTTGCCGCTCTTGTGCTAGGTTTAACAAACGCACTATTAAGAGGAGGTTAGACTGTGCCAGGTTAGTGTTTGGGAAGCGTTGCAATTATAAAATGCCGTCGGATGCTCCGACGCCCGCTTCTTCCAAGAAGCGCAAGGATAAAACTGTGAAGCCTAGGGTTGAGGAACCGGCAGTCCCGGACGTCGGTTCTTTAGAAGGCTCAGTGGAGCCGGAGGTTTTGCCAGGAGTTTCCATAGAGTCCCAGGCAGAAACTTTACTCTTACAGGATGTGCCTTCTCAGGAGGTAGGCCAGGCTGAGGGGGGCTTCTCAGGTGACTGTTCTTCCCTCTCTTCCCAAGGTAGTTAGGGCCTCTCCTTCTCTTGCCAAAACTTCTTTGAGAGGTAGGCCTACTTCAGCTTCAGTGGGGGCTTCTCCTAGCATTTCGGGTTCTGTTCCTAAGAAACATATGCTTAAAATGGCAGAAGATTTGATTACTATGATTAGGGGTTCTATGCCCCCGCCTGATAAGAGGCCTAGGGTGGAACCGGAGTTTGATAGTTTTGAACAGTGTTCAGAGGCTTCAGAATCTTCTGTGGAAGATATGCAGGAGTATCCTACTTATTCTGATTCTGATGTGGATGATTCCACCCCTACAGCTTCTCCTCCTGAGGATTTCTCATTTTCAGAGACTTTGCATTCCATGAGGGAGCACTTTAAATGGGAAGGCCAGGATTACTCTGACTCAGGAAAAGGCTTAGGGAGTTCTTGTTTTACCCCAGCATAGGCCTTTAGCTATTCCTCCTGTGTTGAATGTGGTGGAAGATGTTTTTGCAGAGGCTTCCCTGAACCCTGACTCTTTGCCTCCTGCTCCTGTTAAGCCTGATAGGTATTATAGGGTGCCCGAAGCTCATAAATATTTGTTTAAGAGTCCTAGGGCGACCCAGAAACTATTTCTCAAGGGCCTAAGGGTGTAAAGGCTTCTGTGGTTAAAAATCCTGTTCCCACTGATAAAGAGGCAAGGGCTTTGGATAGGTGGGGAAAGAAAGTGTATACTTCTTCCACTCTAGCCATGAGAGCTTTGAATTGTCAGTTTCACATGCTAAAATATCAGAATTATCTCCTTTCACAATTGAAATCTAAGGTGGATGCTTTGGCGGAAGGTATTGAGTGTAAAGAGTTGCTGGATTTGGTTCATGTCTCTGAACAAGTGGGTAAGCATTCTTTGCAATGTGGTTTTGATGCTGTACAGGCCTCCTCGAGGGTGGCTGCTACCAGTTCTGTTCTTCGCAGGCATGCCTGGTTGAAGGATCAGAATTTAGCTGAGCATGTTAAGACAAGGATTTTGGATGCTCCTTTACAGTCTGATGTGTTGTTTGGTTCGCCTGTGGAAGCAGTTTTAAAGAAAATGGAGGACAAAGCTAAGTCTATGCAAACTGTTAAAGATTTTTTGCAGGTGCAGCCACCGAAGTTTAGTAGAAATTGGCCTGCTAAGGGGTGGACATATCCTGCTTATGATTCTCAGTCTAGGGGTAGGTCTAGGCGTGGTAGGGGCAGGGCTCAAGGTTCTTTTAGGCCTAGAACAGGAGTTCACCTGCTCAGACTTCTGGTGAGGGCAGGGGTCAGTCCTTTCGTAAACAGACCCAATGACCTGTCTTTTCAGCTGCCAGCAGATTCACGTTTGGCAGCTCCTTTGGGAGGAAGACTGTCTCTTTTCAAAGAAAACTGGGATTTAATTACTCAAGACAAATGGGTGTTGGATATCATTCACCACGGTTACAGATTTTATTTCCATACAATGCCCCCTTTCAAAGGCATGCCAGACGTTCCTCCTCAACAAAGAAAAGAGGCTCACAAGCAAGTTTTGCAGTTACTTCACATAGGGGCCATCCAGCCAGTCCCTGTATCAGAAAGGGGCCTAGGATTTTATTCTCGCCTGTTCCTTGTACCAAAGAAGGGAAACACGTGGAGACCAATTTTGGATTTATCTATCCTCAACACTTATCTGGACATTCCCAAGTTCAAGATGTTGGCGTTACAACAGCTTTTACCTCTGCTGGGCAAAAATCACTGGATGGTAACTTTAGATCTCAAAGAAGCTTACCTTCATGTGCCTATAAGGCTAAGTTGCAGGAAATATCTGAGGTTTCGAACTGGAAATTCTCATTATCAGTTCTCTGCATTGCCCTTTGGCTTATCTACTGCCCAGAGTGTTCACAAAGGTTCTGGCTCCAGTGATAGCTTACTTCAGGCTTCAAGGAATTCAAATCTATCCTTACTTGGACGACTGCCTGATTCTGGCTCAAGAAAGGGAAGTTCTTCTACAGCACCTGGAATATGTTATCGCAGTGCTAAGATGCCTAGGGTATTCTGTGACGCAAATAAAGTCCAGTCTAGTACCGTGTCAAGACATGTGCGGGCAGGGTGTGAGACTGAATACAGCAGCCCAGATGGCCTTTTTAACCCGGACAAACAAAAGAGTCTGTCACTTTACTTCCATCAACTATCTCATCAGTCCGTGCTGACTGCAAGGACAGTCCTTCAAGCATTAGGGTTCATGGCATCTTGTATTCTGGTGCTTCCCAATGCCAAACTGCATATGAGGAAGTTACAATGGTATCTCAAAAATGTATGGACACAGCACTGCCAGGATTTGGACACTGTCATTCAAATAATACCTTGCCTTCAAAAAGAATTCTTGTGGTGGGCTCAGGAATGTCACCTAAACAAGGGACTCTCTGTGACCCGGCCAGAGGCAAGTCAGATCTTGACGACAGATGCCTCGGACATTGCTTGGGGAGCTCATCTAAATGGAAAGTGGATACAAGACAAGTGGCCTGCCAGACTACAGCATCTACATATCAACATGAAAGAGATGTTAGCAGTCCAGTTTGCATTAATGGCTTTCAAGGAGTTACTTCTTCCAGGGCAGGTGTTGATTCTAACAGACAACACAACTGTCATGTGGTACATCAACAAGCAAGGGGAACACATTCTTATCCTCTATGCAGGCAAGCAATGATTTTATGGGAGACTGCTAAGCCTGCAACTAACTCTTCAGGCAAGGTTTCTGCCAGGAGCACAGAACTCCTTAGCAGATGTGTTAAGCAGACAAATCATGGATCCCCACGAGTGGAAACTGGATCTTCATGTATTTCAGAAACTGACAGTGTCATGGGGAACTCAGACATAGATCTGTTCGCTTCTCCACTAAACCACCAGCTGCCAAAGTATTGCACAAAGGGGTTTCATCACACGGCTTGGAAAGTGGATGCTCTGTCTTTCAGTTGGAAAAACCTTCATGTGTATGCCTTTCCACCTCTACCTCTTCTTCCAAAGGTACTGTTAAAGGTCAGACAAGACAGGCCAAGGATGATTTTGATAGCTCCAGATTGGCCTCGGCAACACTGGTACCCTCTACTGCGGAGTCTGGTAAAGAAGCCTCCATGGCCTTTACCTCTGATTCCTCATCTGTTATCTCAGAAGGACGGTCATCTGCTCAATGTCAAGCTACACCCTCTTCATCTAACAGCTTGGCATATTCTGTGTTGAAACACAGCAGGTCTCAACTTCCTCAACAAGTTTTAAATGTGATTATGGAAGCTAGAAGACCTAGTACAAGGAAAGTGTATGCAGAAAAATGGAAGAGATTTTTATTTTGGAGTACAGCAAGGCATTTGGAGATTTCTGAGCCTAATTTGAGTGTGGCTCTTCAATATCTTACTGAATTGTTGGACAAAGGTTTGTCCTTCTCTTCCATAAAGATTCATGCTGCAGCAATTTCAGCTCACTATGATTGTGACCCACCTTTGTTTTCGCATCCTTTGTTCAAGCAGTTTCTTAGAGGGGCAAAGAATATAAGACCCCCGTAGAGCTCCTACTCCTGCTTGGGATCTCAATTTTGTGTTGGAAAAACTTACTCTACAACCTTTTGAGCCTGCAGCTACTGCTGAATTGAAATACTTGTCATGGAAGACTGCTTTTCTGCTGGCTATTACTTCTGCAAGAAGGGTGTCTGAGTTGCAGGCCCTTATGGCAGTAGAGCCCTTTTGATTTTCCATAAGGATAGGGTATCATTACGTACTAATCCTTCTTTTATGCCTAAGGTGGTTTCTAGTGTGGCTTTAAACCAAACTATTCATTTGCCTACGTTTTTGCAGAACCTCAAAATAAAGGGGAAAAGATTTTGCACACTTTAGATGTACACAGGCAATTGCGTTATTATTTAAGCAGGACTAAGGATTTTAGGCAGTCTCAGCAGTTGTTTGTTTCTTTTGCTTTGAGTTCTCAGGGCAAGCCTGTGTCAAAACAAACTATTTCTAGGTGGATTGGCTTTTGCATTGCATTTTGTTATTCCCATCATGGCAAGGAGATTCCAGCTGGGATTAGGCCTCATTCCACTAGGGCTACTGCCACTTCAACAGCATTTCTAAGGGGTGGCAACTAAGGATATTTTGGAAGCAGCTACTTGGAGTTCAGTGCATACTTTCTCTAAGCATTATCACCTTCCTATCTACTCTAAGTCTAGGGCTGGTTTTGCCACAGCTGTTTTGCAAGGCATGTTGTCAGCTCCTACTTCTTTATAATTTGACAGCCTCCTTACCTCTGCTTTGGGATTCTACCCAATAGTCAGGACTGCAGCAATGGAAGGCGAAGAACATAGTACAGTTTTGTACCTACCATAAATGTAGATGTTCGAGGATTCCATTGCTGCAGTCCAATCTCCCTCCTTCCCCTCTGTATTTAGGGGTGGTTGTGTAGGTGAGTTTACATGCTTATATTTTTGTATATATTGTTGTATATATTGTACATGTTTTTGGTGCAGGTTTTTTGGGACTTGTCTTTTTAGGATCTTCTGACATCTGGGGCAAGAAAAGACTGAGGATATGACGTCGGTCATGCGCATTAGTACCCTGACGTACTGACGTCAGTCTAATGCGCCCTGACCGACGTCAGCCTTATACTCTGGTATTCGGGCCGACTGGGACGCGGACTATACCCTATAGTCAGGACTGCAGCAATGGAATCCTCGAACATCTACATTTATGGTAGGTACAAAACTGTACTTTTTATTTCCATACACTGCCTCCTTTCAAAGGCATGCCAGACGTTCCTCCTCCTCAAAGGAAAGAGGCACACAAGCAAATTTCTCAGTTACTTCAAATAGGGGCCATTCAGCCAGTCCCTGTATCACAAAGGGGCCTCGGATTTTATTCTCGCCTGTTCCTAGTACCAAAGAAGGGGAACACGTGGAGACCAATTTTGGATTTATCTATCCTCAACACTTATCTGGACATTCCCAAGTTCAAGATGTTGACGTTACAACAGCTTTTACCTCTGCTGGGCAAAGATCACTGGATGGTAACTTTAGATCTCAAGGAAGCTTACCTTCATGTGCCTATAAGACTAAGTTGCAGGAAGTATCTGCGTTTTCGAGCTGGAAATTCTCATTATCAGTTCTCTGCATTGCCCTTTGGCTTATCTACTGCGCCCAGAGTATTCGCAAAGGTTCTGGCTCCAGTGATAGCTTACTTCAGGCTAAAAGGAATTCAAATCTATCCTTACTTGGACGACTGCCTGATTCTGGCTCAAGAAAAGGAAGACCTTCTACAGCATCTGGAATATGTCATAGCAGTGCTAAGATGCCTAGGGTATTCTGTGAACGAAATAAAGTCCAGTCTAGTACCCTCTCAAGACATGTGCTTTCTGGGTGTGAGACTGAATACAGCAGCCCAGATGGCCTTTTAACCCCGGACAAACAAAAGAGTCTATCACTTTACTTCCATCAACTATCTCATCAGTCCGTGCTGACTGCAAGGACAGTCCTTCAAGCATTAGGGTTCATGGCATCTTGTATTCTGGTGCTTCCCAATGCCAAACTGCATATGAGGAAGCTACAATGGTATCTCAAAAATGTATGGACACAGCACTGCCAGGATTTGGACACTGTCATTCAAATAATACCTTGCCTTCAAAAAGAATTTTTGTGGTGGGCTCAGGAATGTCACCTAAACAAGGGACTCTCTGTGACCCGCCAGAGGCGAGTCAGATTTTAACGACAGATGCCTCGGACATTGCTTGGGGAGCTCATCTACATGGAAAGTGGATACAAGACACGTGGCCTGCCAGACTACAGCATCTACATATCAACATGAAGGAGATGTTAGCAGTCCAGTTTGCATTAATGGCTTTCAAGGAGTTACTTCTTCCAGGGCAGGTGTTGATTCTAACAGACAACACAACTGTCATGTGGTACATCAACAAACAAGGGGAACTCATTCTTACCCATTGTGCAGGCAAGCAATGATTTTATGGGAGACTGCGCTCAGCTTGCAACTAACTCTTCAGGCAAGGTTTCTGCTGGGAGCACAGAACTCCTTAGCAGATGTGTTAAGCAGACAAATCATGGATCCCCACAGTGGAAACTGGATCTTCATGTATTTCAAAAGTTGACAGTGTCCTGGGGAACTCCAGACATAGATCTGTTCGCTTCTCCACTAAACCACCAGCTGCCAAAGTTTTGCACAAAGAGGTTTCATCACACAGCTTGGAAAGTGGACGCTCTTTCTTTCAGTTGGAAAAATCTTCATGTGTATGCGTTTCCACCTCTGCCTCTTCTTCCAAAGGTGCTTCTAAAGGTCAGACAAGACAAGCCAAGGATGATTTTAATAGCTCCAGATTGGCCTCGGCAGCACTGGTACCCATTACTGAGGAGTCTGGTAAAGAAGCCTCCTTGGCCTTTACCCTTGATTCCACACCTGTTGTCTCAGAGGGAAGGTCACCTGCTCAATGTCAAGCTTCACTCTCTTCATCTAACAGCCTGGCATATTCTGTTTTGAAAAATAGTAGGTCTCAACTTCCTCAACAAGTTTTAAATGTGATTATGGAAGCCAGGAGACCCAGTACAAGGAAAGTGTACTCAGAAAAATGGAAGAGATTTTTATTTTGGAGTGCAGCAAAGAATTTGGAGATTTCTGAGCCTAATTTGAGTGTGGCTCTTCAATATCTTACTGAATTATTGGACAAAGGTTTGTCTTTCTCTTCCATTAAGATTCATGCTGCAGCAATTTCAGCTCACTATGATTGTGACCCACCATTGTTTTCACATCCTTTGTTCAAGCAATTTCTTAGAGGGGCAAAGAATATAAGACCCCCACGAGCTCCTACTCCTGCTTGGGATCTCAATTTTGTGTTGGAGAAACTTACTCTACAACCTTTTGAGCCTGCAGCTACTGCTGAACTGAAATACTTGTCATGGAAGACTGCTTTTTTGTTGGCCATTACTTCTGCTAGAAGGGTTTCTGAGTTACAGGCCCTTATGGCGGTTGAGCCTTTTTTGATTTTTCATAAGGATAGGGTATCATTACGTACAAATCCTTCTTTATGCCTAAAGTGGTTTCTAGTGTGGCTTTAAACCAAACTATTCATTTGCCTACGTTTTATGCAGATCCCCAAAACAAAGGGGAAAAGATTTTGCACACTTTAGATGTACACAGGCAATTGCGTTATTACTTGAGCAGGACTAAGGATTTTAGGCAGTCTCAGCAGTTGTTTGTTTCTTTTGCTTTGAGTTCTCAGGGCAAGCCTGTGTCAAAACAAACTATTTCTGTGGATTGGCTTTTGCATTGCATTTGTTATTCCCATCATGGCAAGGAGATTCCAGCTGGGATTAGGCCTCATTCCACTAGGGCTACTGCCACTTCTACAGCATTTCTAAGGGGGGTGGCAACTAAGGATATTTTGGAGGCAGCTACTTGGAGTTCAGTGCATACTTTCTCTAAGCATTATCACCTTCCTCTCTACTCTTAAGTCTAGGGCTGGTTTTGCCACAGCTATTTTGCAAGGCATGTTGTCAGCTCCTGCTTCTTTATGATTTGCCAGCCTCCCTTACCTCTGCTTTGGGATTCTACCCAATAGTTAGGACTGCAGCAATGTGGAACGAAGAACATAGTACAGTTTTGTACCTACCATAAATGTAGATGTTCGAGGATACACATTGCTGCAGTCCAATTTACCCTCCCTCCTTCCCCTCTGTGTTTAGGGGTGGTGGTGTGACTTGCTGTATATTATTGTACATCTATATGTATATGTATATATATATATATATTGTATATAAGTTTGGTGCAGGGTTTTTTGGTGTTTTGGTTTGGGCCTTGTGTTTTTAGGGTCTTCTGACATCTGGGGCAAGAAAAGACTGAAGAAATGGCGTTGGTCATGCGCATTAGTACCCTGACGTACTGACGTCAGTCTAATGCGCCTTGACCGACGTCAGCCATATACTTTGGTATTCGGGCCGACTGGACAGCGGACTACCCAATAGTTAGGACTGCAGCAATGTGTATCCTCGAACATCTACATTTATGGTAGGTACAAAACTGTACTTTTTGTTGAGTGTTTTTTTTTTTCTAAGCAGGAAAGTAACTTTGAATATTAAAAACATATTATGTAGCAGGTTTTTCCCCCAAAGGGCACTTACCTGCCCAGCAGTATAATGACATAAGACGACAGTCGATACTTGAAAGCCAGAAGATGAGCACTCTCTTTGGAAACAGGAAAGCTTTGAAGGCCTTGGCGCCCAAATCTGTCTTTTAGTCTAGTCATCTTGAGCTGGCTAATAGTTTGGGCACATGGAAGGTGCACTGAAGCTTTCGAAGCTGATCGTCTGTTATACCCTATGCAGGATATAACCCATATAGCTTAGGCTACTGCAGCAGTGATGAACATCTTTAATTCAAGAAATTCCTTATTTCTTCCCTTATAATCTCTGATTTGCAGAAGAATACTGTTTTAATGTACTGTTAATGAGCTGACAGTATGAGAGAACAGAACCTGGATAAAGTCTGAATAGGGAATGTACTACAGAATACATTTTGTTTAGCTGTTATTTTGAGTAGTGTTCTAATACCTTGGTCATTGGTTGTGATATTGATTTCTCCCAGACCTCTTTCTGGAGAACTGAAGGTTTATATAGTTTCTCTTGAATAAAGCTCCCACAACAGGCTTAGATGTTCATCGTGCATACAGCTGCAGTAATCACAGATGGGTTTTCTGCCATCAGGCGGGTCCTCGGTCGGCCGAATTCCAAAGTCTAGGTCCAGTGTCGGTTGTTGTCGCATTCTTTCCTGACGTCAGTGAGGCAGGGGTATATAAGACACAGCCGACGCAATTTTCTTCAGACTTTTTTGCCGCGCGGTGCCCGAAGCAGAAGCAGTTCACAAGTGCCGGTCGGCCAGCTCCTGAATTTATGAAAAATTGGAAACTGAAGTCTTCATTAAAGCTAAGTACCCCGTTGGGGAAACTTTTCTTGCCTCAGACCGATGTCAGAAAAAGTTAACAATTGTATTTCTTGTGGGAAGCAAATACTGCATAAGGATTTCCATTCCCTCTGCATACCTTGTTTAGGCCCAGACCACGATGTCTCGGGCTGTCGCTTTTGCACTACTTTCAATAAACGCACTATTAAGCGTCGGGCGGAGTTCGCCCAACACTTTTTTGGTACAGCCTTTGATTATAAAATGTCGTCGGAGACTCCGACTACCGTTTTGTCCAAAAAACATAAGGACAAGGACCGACACGCGAGGTCCGTGGTCCCCACCGACACCACGCCAAAACCGGCTACACATGGTCCGGTTCTCAGTGAGACGTCTATGCAGTCCCTGACTACCAACGACACTTCTTTGGCGGTGTCTTCTGTAACCGAGACCTCAGGTACCTCGGCCCTTACCCAGACTACAACCACCGAAGCCACTGTGAGCGTTGAGCCTCCTAATGTGGACAGGTCCACTTCCACCCATGGTGTCTTTAGACCCTCATCTTCCTTTTCCATTAAGGCCTTTACCAAGTCCAAGTCAGCCAGGCATCCCAAGAGGCCTGTTGCACAGGGCCCATCTCCAGGCCCCATGCCTAAAAAGCAGATGCTTAAAATGGCTGAGGATTTAATTACTCTTATCAGGGGTTCCCAACCCCCTCCAGACAAGAGACCCAGAGTGGAGGAAGATTCTCCCTCTTCTGATCAGGGCTCCATTTTTTCAGAACATTCTGATGTAGAGGAACACTCTTACTCCCCTTTTGAAGATTCTGATGCAGAGCAGTCCATTCCTTCTGTATCTCCTCCTGAGGATTTTTTTTTTGGGGAAACCTTGCACACCATGAGGGAACACTTCCATTGGGAAGGCCAAGACTTTTCTGATTCCAAGAAAAGGCTTAGGGAATTTCTTTTGTTACCTCAACACAGACCTCTGGCGATTCCTTCTGTCTTAGACATACTTGATGATGTTTATTCGGAGGCTTGCCTTAATCCGGATTCCCTGCCTCCTGCCCCAGTCAAGCCTGATAGGTACTACAGAGTTCCTAACTCTCACCAATTTCTTTACAAAAGCCATAATGCTGACCCTGAAACCATTTCTCAAGGCCCCAAGGGAATGAAGGCCTCTACTGCTAAGAATCCACTACCTTCCGAAAGAGAGTCAAGATCCTTAGAAAGGTGGGGAAAAAGGTATATACCTCGGCCTCCCTAGCCATGAGGGCCTTAAATTGTCAGTTTCATGTGCTTAAATATCAGCGGTTTCTGTTATCACAATTAAGAAATAAAATGTCTCAACCTGAACAACCAGACTTGAAGGAGTTGCAGGATATGATGCATAGTGCAGAACAAGTGGGTAAACACACCTTACAATGTGGCTATGATGCCCTAGAGGCCTCAAGTAGAGCTGCTGTTACAGGATCAGTCATTCGTAGACATGCCTGGCTTAGGGAACAAATCTTGCCTGATCATGTGAAAGCTAAACTATTAGATTTTCCTTTACAAAAGGATGTGTTATTTGGTACTAATGCTGAGGAGATACTACGGAAAATGGAAGAAAAAGCCAAATCTATGCAAACTGTCAAAGCTTTTCTACAGGTTCAACCACCACGCTTTTAGCAGAAATTGGCCTTCTAAAACTGGTCCTTTCCAGCCACGGACAAGCCCCAAAGAGGTAGATACAGGCACAAGGGGCAGAGGACAATCACAAGGATCATATAGAGGCAGGCAATGGCAAACTCCAGCACCAAGAGGTGTCGAAGACAGTGCACAACAATACAGGAAACAAACCCAATGACTTCCTCCTTTCCATGCCAAGCAAGTCTCAGCTGGCAGCACCCTTGGGAGGAAAACTGGCATTATTTACAAGAAATTGGCATATTGTCACAACAGACAAATGGATCCTGGACGTTATAAACAGAGGCTACAGATTTCATTTTCACACTCCTCCAAAAATGAGAGGCATGCCAAACCTGCCACACAATCAAAGGGCAGAGGCACAACTACAAATTTCAAAGCTCATAGACATGAAAGCTATTCAAGAGGTACCTATTCACGAGCAAGGTCAAGGTTTTTACTCCAGGCTATTTCTGGTACCAAGGAAAGGATCTGACTGGAGACCCATTTTGGACTTATCCACCCTAAACACATTCTTACTCGTACCAAAATTCAAGATGCTCACATTACAGCAGCTTCTTCCCATGCTGGGCAAGGAGTTCTGGCTGGTAACATTGGACCTCAAGGAGGCATACCTGCATGTCCCAATCAGACAAAGCTGCAGAAGATACCTCAGATTTCTTGCAGGTTCAATACGCTATCAATTCTCTGTATTGCCCTTTGGCTTATCTACTGCGCCCAGAGTATTCACGAAATGCCTGGCATCAGTAATTGCCTACTGCAGACTTCAAGGGATACAAATTTACCCTTATTTGGACGACTGCCTGATCCAAGCGGACAGCAAGCACATACTTCTGGAACATCTGGCTTATGTAACACGGTTACTGCATTCTCTGGGATTCACAATCAACAAAGAGAAATCCAGGCTAACACCATCTCAGAAAATAACTTTCCTGGGTGCCAACTTGGACACAAACACCCAGATGGCCTATCTTATGCCAGAAAAACAGGGGCAACTAACTCAATACTTCAAAATACTAGCAAATTGTACCAGGCTTACTGCAAGGAAAATCCTGCAGGCTCTGGGCTACATGGCATTTTGCATTCTTTTAATCCCATGTGCAAAGTTGCATATGAGGAAACTTCAATGGTACCTAAAAGACCTTTGGTCTCAGCACAGCCACAGTTTGGAAGCAATAGTACCAATAATTCCATGTTTGCAAAAGGAATTTCTGTGGTGGGCTCAAGCATGTCAAACAAACACAGGTCTCCCATTCTGCAAGCCTCAAGCAAATCAAGTCATCACAACAGACGCCTCAGATTACGCCTGGGGGGCGCATATGACAGACAGGTGCATTCAGGGCAAATGGTCCCAAAAGGAAAAGCACCTTCACATCAATCAAAAAGAAATGCTAGCAGTGATAAATGCAATTACAGCTTTCAAGGACTTCCTGCATCCAGGACAATTATTGATAAGAACAGACAACACCACAGTAATGTGGTACATAAACAAACAAGGAGGAACACATTCATACCCCTGTGCAGACTAGCCATGACACTTTGGAACTTGGCTCTGGAATGGCAAATTGAACTTCAAGCACAGTACTTGCCAGGTTTGGAAAACACGCTGGCAGACAATCTAAGCAGAAATATGACAGATCCACATGAATGGAAGTTGCATCCTCAAGTGTTTACAAAGATAATCCAAGCGTGGGGGAGGCCAGACATAGATCTCTTCGCCTCCCACAGGAATCATCAGTTGGAAAAGTTTTGTTCAAGGACCTTTCATCCGAAGGCCTGGAGAGTGGACGCCCTTTCATTCAGTTGGACAGCATGGACAGTTTGCGCTTTCCCACCTCTGCCTCTTCTGCACAAGGTGCTCTTGAAAGCAAGAGCAGACAGACCGAAGATGATACTGATTGCTCCAGACTGGCCAAGACAACACTGGTACCCACTCCTGAGGAGCCTAACACATACACCTTCCTGGACCCTACCTCTAATGCCTCTTCTACTGACTCAGCACAGCTACAAAACTCTTCACAGTCAGCTGAAAACACTCAATCTCGCTGCATGGAAAATTCCTTAACACCACAACAGACTCTACTCCCAAAAGAGTTGCAGGATGTCATTTTGGAGGCCAGAAGGCCATCTACTAGAAAGGCTTACTCCGCAAAATGGAAATGGTTCTGCTCTTGGAATGAGAAAAAAGGCCAGGACCCTAGAAAACTGAATTTGCCTCAGGTATTACAGTATCTAGCTGAGCTGCTGAACAGTGGACTTTCATTTTCCTCCATAAAAATGCATGCCTCATCCATTTCTGCAGAATTCAACACAGATCCACCCTTATTCTCTCACCCACTCTTAAGACAGTTCCTCAGAGGGGCTAAGAATATAAGACCACCAAGGAAGCAACCAATTCCAGCCTGGGATCTTAATTACATTCTAGAAAAATTAACATTGCCTCCCTTTGAACCAGCTGCCTCAACAGATTTGCAGTATTTGTCCTGGAAAACAGCTTTCCTTCTGGCCATTACCTCAGCTCGTAGGGTTTCGGAACTACAAGCCCTCATGGCTGTGCAGCCTTTTCTCATCTTCATCAGGACAGGGTTTCCCTTCGAACCAACCCGTCATTTATGCCTAAAGTGGTATCCAGGGTAGCTTTAAATCAAACAAAATATTCCCCTGCACGTCAGGAACTGCACGGCTCAAAGTGAATAACTCCAAAAACAAGAAATGAGCCAGCAGCAGGTAGATTGTGTCAAGAAAGAGTAGTTTATTAAAAACTACCCCAACAGCATAATGGCATCCAAAACAAACCGGTTTCGGCAATGGTTGAAAACCTAGCCTTCTTCAGTGTACAGCAAGGAGCCAAAACAGAAATGCTGTATTTAAACAGATAGAGACATGCTGATTGGTTACAAAAATTTTTAGCATGTGATAATTATCAAACAGCATAAAAATGGCAAAAAATTATTAATATGATTGAAAATACATTCAAAAAGATGTATAAATCATTTTAAGGACTGAAGTACATTCATATTATGATTGACTATTTATATGTATGTATTATATAGAAAAAACATATACCTAATATGGTATTCCAAGTATTAAAACACCAATAGATATGCATATGTACAAAATGCATAACAAATCAGAGTACATAATACAATATTAACATTAGCTATTTCAATATTTATAATTATATATATGTATTCTGAATATTAGAACACCATTTGTTCAACAATCATGTATAATGTATTTAATTTATAAATAGTCATTTAACCCAGGGCTGAATAATGCTCCTAGTTTTGTAATCCATTTCTTTTCTTTAAGGTTGAGTTTGTTGTGCCAACCACTCTTTATGCTTCTGTCACCAATGATTTTGTCAATAATAGTAAAATGAAATTTGGCAGTGCGATGCATGAGAGTGTGTTTGTATAATGCATTAGTATTCTTATGGCATCTGATATCACTGAGATGCTCAGAGATACGTAATTTAACTGGTCTTGATGTCTGCCCTACATAAAATGAATGGCAGGTGCAACATGCCAAATAGACGGCCCAATCAGTGTTACAGTTAGCAAAGAATCTAATGTCAAAAACAGTATTGGTATTCCTACTGGTGAACTCCTTAGTTTTCAACATATGCTTACAGTTGACACAGTGGCCACATGGGAATGAACCAATAAGCCTATCCCCCAAAATGGTAGTTTGATATATTTGTGGTAAAGTGGACTCATGATGGTGTTTGTAATGATTAAAATGACCAGCCAAGTTCTTTCCCTTACGAAAAGAGAAAAGGCATTTATTCGGAATAATGTTTTGAATTCTGACATCAGCCTCCAAAATGTTCCAATTATCCCTGATAATCTTAATAAAGTTGTTGGTATTTCTGCCAAATGTTGTAGTAAATCTGAGTTTATTTGGCTTGGTATGTTTCTTTTTGTATGTTAGTAAATTAGGTCTATATCAAACTACCATTTTGGGGGATAGGCTTATTGGTTCATTCCCATGTGGCCACTGTGTCAACTGTAAGCATATGTTGAAAACTAAGGAGTTCACCAGTAGGAATACCAATACTGTTTTTGACATTAGATTCTTTGCTAACTGTAACACTGATTGGGCCGTCTATTTGGCATGTTGCACCTGCCATTCAGTGTTACAGTTAGCTCTGAGCATCTCAGTGATATCAGATGCCATAAGAATACTAATGCATTATACAAACACACTCTCATGCATCGCACTGCCAAATTTCATTTTACTATTATTGACAAAATCATTGGTGACAGAAGCATAAAGAGTGGTTGGCACAACAAACTCAACCTTAAAGAAAAGAAATGGATTACAAAACTAGGAGCATTATTCAGCCCTGGGTTAAATGACTATTTATAAATTAAATACATTATACATGATTGTTGAACAAATGGTGTTCTAATATTCAGAATACATATATATAATTATAAATATTGAAATAGCTAATGTTAATATTGTATTATGTACTCTGATTTGTTATGTATTTTGTACATATGCATATCTATTGGTGTTTTAATACTTGGAATACCATATTAGGTATATGTTTTTTCTATATAATACATACATATAAATAGTCAATCATAATATGAATGTACTTCAGTCCTTAAAATGATTTATACATCTTTTTGAATGTATTTTCAATCATATTAATAATTTTTTGCCATTTTTATGCTGTTTGATAATTATCACATGCTAAAAATTTTTGTAACCAATCAGCATGTCTCTATCTGTTTAAATACAGCATTTCTGTTTTGGCTCCTTGCTGTACACTGAAGAAGGCTAGGTTTTCAACCATTGCCGAAACCGGTTTGTTTTGGATGCCATTATGCTGTTGGGGTAGTTTTTAATAAACTACTCTTTCTTGACACAATCTACCTGCTGCTGGCTCATTTCTTGTTTTTAGCTTTAAATCAAGCCATACACTTACCTACCTTTTACCCCAATCCTCAAAACAAAGGGGAAAGGCTGCTACACTCCTTAGACATCCATAGACAGCTACGTTATTATTTGGACAGAGCAAAGCCTTTCAGGAAATCAGAACAACTTTTTGTGTCCTATGCTGTAGGAGCTCAAGGGAAGCCAGTTACCAAACAGACAATTTCAAAATGGATAGGCCACTGCATACGGTTTTGTTACTCCTATCATGGAAAATCTGTCCCTACAGGCATCAGATCCCACTCCACCAGGGCCACAGCTACCTCTACAGCCTTCCTCAGAGGAGTTCCTACCAAAATATTTTGGAGGCAGCCACTTGGAGTTCTGTGCATACCTTCACAAAACACTACCACCTGCCTTTATATTCCAAAACTAGAGCAGGCTTTGCCACTGCTGTGTTGCAGGGCATTCTGGCTCATCCCAGTTCCACCTAGTGCCTACCACCCTGTGCGTAGCTTTGGGATTCTACCCATCTGTGATTACTGCAGCTGTATGCACGATGAACATAGCACAGTTTTGTACCTACCATAAATGTAGATGTTCGAGTGCTAATACAGCTGCAGTACAGTTTTCCCCCCTTCCTTCCCCTCTTGGTAAAGGTCTAGGGCCTAAACCCTCTTCATACAACCTGATTGGGTTATCCTTCTATGGTATATTTGCTTGCAACTACTGAATTTTGATTATATTGCATTTCATGTATATAATTATAATTTATGTATTGCCTTCCTCCTGGGGGCACCTGACATCTGGGGCATGAAAGACTGAAGAAAATGGCGTCGGCTGTGTCTTCTATACCCCTGCCTCACTGACGTCAGGAAAGAATGCGACAACAACCGACGCCAGACCTAGACTTTGGAATTCGGCCGACCGAGGACCCGCCTGACGGCAGAAAACCCATCTGTGATTACTGCAGCTGTATTAGCACTCGAACATCTACATTTATGGTAGGTACAAAACTGTACTTTCTAATTCTACTAATGTGTAATCAGCCATTTCAGAACCTTTCTGTAGAGTCTTGAGACTGGGAACAAAATACTTACATAAGTTTCTGTTAGTAAATACATGTAAATAAAGCTGATGTGGCACAGTACTGCCATAGACCTCACCAGTGAGAGCCGAGTGTCCCGGTAGTGAAAGAAGCTACCGTCACAAGGAGTAATAAAACTGATTTTTAGCATGCAGGTAGGCACTAAGAATAAAGAATGAAGTTCAGCTTGTTCAACATGCTTGAATGTTGGATGGGGTCTTAAAGCGAAACCATTAAATAAGACCTTTTGTTGCAGGAATTTTTTCTCAGAGTTGACCAGAATAGCTCTTCTTTGCTGTGGGAGTCTAACAAGCAGTTTGTTACAGTATCTCTCACACGCACACACACACAATCAGCCACTTTAGCCATGCCTGCAAATGTAGTGTCAACATTTATGTAGTAGTGTATTTCACCTGCTGGTTGTGCCCAGGGGAGCAACTGCCCCCTTCACCCCACCTAGGGTAAGTTTCTGAACACTCCTCACAAGTTGGGCAAATCAGAACTGGGCTGATTGAGAAGAAAAAACTGCTTGAAAAAAGGGTTATATTCAACATTGGCTGGTCTAGATAAAAGTAGAAAGGGAATATGACATTTGCTGGTTTACATTTGAGAGTTCATGTTCATAATTACAAACACTGTTTTTTACTGCCATATAGTAATGTTTCATCAATAAAGTTGAGGATCTACCTGTACACTTAAATCCGTGCCTCTCAGCTCTCCAGTTTTAGCAGAATGCCCAGATTTTAAGTCATCAAATAATGAAAGACATTTGAGTTTCCGCATGCTAAAGCAAAACGTGTTATTCTAGGAAATTTCTAAGTTTGTAAGAGTAATATTTAAAATCTGTCCGTGCTTTGGGCCTTCGTCCCCCAATTATATTTCACTTTGTCCAGATTTCTTGTGTTAGATATCTGAGAAGTATGCTTAAATTACTTTGTAAAATACACAGCCATCAGAATTCTGTTCTGCACTTTTGCCATAAATGCTTGTCTGAATTGGGCTGTCTTAACAAGACAATAACTTATGTAGCTAGAATGAATTGCCTTTTAGGGTCCTCATGAATGAGATGACCTTGCAAGCTATTTGCTATTCATATGGTTTCCGAAATGTATTTTGTTTGACCATATGAAATTAAAAGAAAACGGGCATTTCAGTGTATTAAAGGCTCTTGTTTTTCAGCTACTGTGGAGGCAAGAGGGTTGACATTTATAGCTTGCAGGTTTTTTTTTTCGAATGAGGCAGCTCTGTAAGTAAATTTCCTGTGTTCATTGTTTCAGTATGGGTTTTGCTAGATTCTCTGAAGAAAAAAAATTCAATCAGTAAAATTACCTTTTCAATTTTACTCTGCCAAAATTCACTGAGTAAGCAGTTAGAGACATCTTATCTACATTTCTCAATCAGTTTAAATTCCAGGGCATATTTGAATAGTGAAATGTGTAGAGGGTCAAATAACCCTATTATGTGTTCATAGGCATTAGGCTGTCGGCCCAAGGGCCTACGTAAGCCTAGCCAACAAGGTTCCCGGGTTTACGCCAAACAAGAAAGTTATTTTCCTGTGCCACTGTCGAGCAGAGACACAGACGTGATCCCCTGGGTGTATTTCCTATTTCCCATCCACTCATCAAGATTTTTCTTGAAGAGTGCTAATGAAGAACTTTGCTTGACATAGATGGGTAGCCTGTCCCAAAGTATGGGAAGTCTCTGGGGCAGGAATCTATCCCTCCAGCATGTCCTGTTTATTGTGGTAACAAGGTTTAGGTCCCTAGAGCATGTAGCTCGGAGGGATTGGGATGTCTTTAGGTGTAGCATGTCCAACAGCTCTGGGTTTGACATAGCTTTATATGTTAGGCAGAGATCACCTCGGAGTAGGCGATGTGCTACGGAGTAAAGCTGGAGTTTTTTGAGACGGTCAGTGTAGGGCATTTGTTTGAGGCCAGTAATCCTCTTTGTGAGATACTTCTGTGACCTTTCCAGCTGCTGCAGATGTGTTGTGAGGTACATTCCAAAAGGGGTGTTGTACTCTATAATGGGTCTAATGAGTGTCGAGTAGAGGGGAACAATGACCTCTTTTTTCCTGGATGAAGAACCCTTTTATGATGAGGTGTGCCACATAGAAGGACTTCCTGACTACTGTGGCGATGTGACTATCAAAGAAGAGACTACTGTCCACCTGGGTCCCAAGGTCTCTTATCACACATTCGGTGTTGAGTAGATTGCTGCCTATGTGGTAGTTCATGGGTATAGAGTTTTTACCAAAGGGGATGACACCGCACTTTTTGGCATTGAGCTTGAGGCCATGGCTCTGACACCAGGCATCTGTCTCGGTGAGGCCCTTCTGTAGGATGTTCACATCATTTGGGGACTTGACTATGGCTCCTAGTTTGCAGTCATCTGCAAACTTCATTAGCCAGAGGCCTTCTGTGTTAGCCTGTACTTCAGAGAAGTAGATACCAAACAGGAGAGATCCCAGGACAGAACCCTGTGGTACTCCACTTGTCACTGCTTTGAGGTCAGATTTGGAGTCTGCAACTTTTACAGTGTGGGTTCTGTCAGTGAGCCAGTTGGCAACCCATCTTGTGACATAGGGATTTATACCTAGTTTAGTGAGTTTAGCTAGAATTTCAGAATGGGGGATGGTGTTGAAAGCCTTGGTGAGGTCAAGATAGGCTGTGTGAACCACCTTACCCTCATCTACGGCTTTGGTGACTGCCTCAAAGAAGTCAATCAGGTTCAGGAGGCATGATCTGCCTTTCACAAACCTGAACTGGGTGGGATCCAGAGTTTGGAGGTTACCAATGTCTTTGTTTATGAGTTCCATGATGATACGTTCCATGGCCTTGCAGACCAGGCTCATCCAGCTAATAGGTCGATAGTTCCTGGGATCAGTGGTGGCTCCCCCTTTGTGGAGTGGGATAACTGTTGCTGTGCGCCATTCAGTGGACACAATGCCTGATGTGAGGCTATTATTGGTTCATGTAAAACGCAGCCTGGGATGTTGTCCGGTCCCATGGATGCTGTGTTTTTGGCTTTAGAGAGTGCAGCTTTTACCTGCGTAGTTGTGATTACAGGGACTCTGCATTCTTCCTGTATAGATATGGGCCCTTTAGGGGGTGGGGGCTGCCAGGATGTTGGCAATATCAGTTGGTTCTGTAATTTCGTGCTGTTGTGCTGTAACTCAGTGCAGATCTGGATGTTGCCATCGAGATTCTTGACATAGCTATAGAATGCTTTGTGGTTGTCCTTAAAATTTGTGGTGATTTTGTTTTCGTAGCTAACTTTGGAGGATCTTATAAGGGATCTCAGCTTCTTACTGAGGATGACCAGGAAGCTCCTCCACTCATGGGATTTTACTCTCTTTTGCAACAGTTTCTTCCTTCTGTTGTACAGTTTGTTTATGGCAGGGGACCACCAGATCGGCTTCCATTTTTTGGAGGATAGCATCTTGGTTCTGTTTGAGATAGCACAATCTATGCACTCGTGTAAGTGCTTATAGAGTGCATTTGTGTAGGATTCAGCAGTTGTAACTGTATTGTCCATCTGCATGGGTGTCATGAAGTTCACCACTTCTGTCTTAAGAAGCATGAAGTTGGCTTTGGAGAATTTTTTTACTGTGGTTTCCTTAATGGGGGGTGGGGGGCAGGATGTGGATATCAAGGGTGATTTAGCTTATGGTCGGATCAAACCAACGAGGAGTTTTCAGGTGTGGAACACCTGTCACTCATGTTGGTAATGACTAGGTCTAGGATATTGTTGCCCCTGGTGGGGGTGTGGATAAGTTGATCCAGGGCATTGGATCCAGGGCATTGGATTTTATGAATTCCAGAAAGGGTTGAGCTAAGGAGTTGGTACACGAGTAGCTTTCCCAGTTAATGGTGGGGTAGTTGAAGTCGCCCATTATTAGGGTGTTTGGTTGAACCCTAATATTTTCCAGTACATCAGGAAAAGAGGAGTGGGAATCCTGGGGCATGGTGGGGGATCTGTAGCAAGCTACAGTTTGTATTGCAGTTTTGCCTAGAGTTAGTTGCACTTGGATAACCTCGGATGCGTTATGCTAAGCAACTAGCCTGGAGGTGTGGATATCCTTAATGAAAATGCGACACACCTCTGCCTTTGGTGTTTCGGTCCAGGTTACATGGCCAAAAAGTGTGGTAAGAGTTGTAGCCTGGTAGTGCAGGGGTGCTCTCTGGAGCCTTGAACCAGGTCTCAGTCACTGCACAGATATCAACGTTCTCCATAAGGAGTGCCTTAAGGGAGTGTGTGTAACTGTAAGAATTCAAATCAACAGTTAAGCCACCGAGAACAAGTAAAACTATTACAGAAAGTGCTGTAAAGCTGAAATGTCATTACTTCTGAATCAGTCTTGAAGAGCTTCTGGAAACGGTGGCGAGAGACTCTAAATTGAAATGTTGAATCAATAGCACTGTATGTGGAACTCTGCATTTCATTTTTGCATGCTTGCATAGCTTAACCCTGAATCCCATTGGAAATGGCCTCACAGCCTTGCATCTTGAAAGATTCTAAAAAGATTTTTCTGGTATTTGACTGACTGCAATTTCCACAATTGTCACTTACATTCTTTTAGTGGTAAAGACCGTAAAAAGTACTAGCCTACCTTATCTAACAACTACTTAATATGATTCTACCACTTTATAGATTCATGGAGAGTTACTAAGTATGCAGTCCAGACTTGCAGAGTAGGTAGGTGGAGGCAGAAGGCATCAAACCTTGGACTACAGGCAGCTGCTTGTTAACAGCTCCTAGCTTTAATTCTGTGTGCCAGCTGCCAGATAGCCATCTGTATTCATCCACTGGAATTATCTGTTAACTTTACTCAGTAAACACAGTCTTCACCTGAGTCCATTAAATTACATCTGCAGTGATCACTGCAATAATTGAAATGAACATTGTGCAGTGATTGTCAGTGACAGTGATATCTACAATGCTAGGAATTAATCTTATCCCTACCAGAGTCCTAAGTATAACTTCATATTGATAAACAGAACAGTAGAAACAGAGCACTGTTCCTTTTTATCACACTGCTTACACAAATTATCATTTAACATTTTTATTTTCACCTTTTGGAGGGGAGGCTCCCCTCCACTTCCGGACCGTTGATCTCTCTCTTCCACAGCCTTTTGACCACTAGCTGGCTAAGACCACTTACCAGTTGCCAGTTAGTGTGAGGCAGAGGAAAACAGTCATTCTCTGACCGTTTGCTTTTTTGTTTTTATGCCAAGTGTTTCTCAATCCTTGGCCAATGTACAGAAATGGCAGTTTAGATTTATTTTCATAGATGATTTACTGGTACAGTTTTCCTTATTTATGCCAGGCTTTTGAAGTCCTTAATAAGTGATCCAGCAAAGTGTTACTCCCTCCCATCCACTCGAGCCAAACCACAGGGTCTGCTGAACTCGAGGTGACCATTTTGTTACAGGACCTAAACTGGGACACTTGAGGGCCAACCCGTGAAGCCAGGTCTGCAATGCCATTCTTCCGGCCCCCATGGGAGTGGAGATACGGCCATCATTTCATCTCATACTGGAGCCAGCAGGTTGGCCTCCTGTCCTTCACCCAGCACTGTGGGGATGGCACTCTGTGAACGGCACCACCCAGGCACCAAGAAGCCACATGCCAGAAGGCTTGAAGCAATGCACATTTGTTGGCACCTGGCACCATGGGGGAGAGAGGCTGAGATGTGCTGCAAAATACACAGAGATGGGGTGACCCAGGACCATCTCCCCTGAGGGTTTGAAAACCCTAGGTGCAAGGCAAAGGGGAGAACCAGTGTCACAGAAGTCTGGATGAGGGACTGTCTGAGGCTTTGTGGCCCAGCAGAGTTCCATGAGGCTGGGAAGATCCCCTGAGAGGCTCCAAGAGCACGTGTGACACTGCATGATTTGGCAGCAGTCAGGAGGTATGTAACCTTGGAAAAGAGCTCTCTCGCCTGGGTAGAAGTTTAAGCCTGGAGGGGGTCTGTCCCAGTGGAAGTCTGGACGGGAGAAAGAGGTGGAAAGTGACTGGGACAAGACAGCTCCTGCCTGGGTGAGGGGTTATGGACCATGCGCACTCTAGGAAGGAAGTCTGGAAGGGGTAGAGAGGCAGATAGTAGCAGGGCTGGGTGAGGGGGTCAAGCATAGCTCCCCTCAATGGAAGTCCTTAAGGTTGCGACTGGTGGACAGCAGCAGGGCCTGGAGAGCTCCTGCCTGGGTGATAGGGATCAGGCAGAGTTCCCCATGATGGAAGTCCTTGTGGAAGCACCAGGGTGGATGGTGGAGGGGCCTGAAGAGCTCCTGCTGAGGCAAAGGCATCCAACTTCACCCCATAACTGACTGCATCCTTGAAAGATCTCAAAGCCTCCAGAGCTGCTCTGGATGAGAAAGCAGGGGGACTCTGAAGCCTTCATGAGAACATGTCTGCCCCTCAGAGGCCGAGGGGAGTTCCAGAGGGGCAGACAGGATCAGAGCGGAAGCTCCCCTAAGAAGATCCGAGGGCATGAGCGATCCGGCATGATTTGGCAGCCTACAGGAGACATGGAGGTGGCAAGAGTCCTCAGAGTTGCTCAAGATGGGAAAGCAGTGGGACTGGCTGCCCCGGGAAGCCAGGTTACCATTCAGACTGAGCGGTCTAAACTGAGACATTTCTGTGTCCCGAAGACAATGTTCAGGATTTCAGGACAGAGACTTCCAAACTGGGACTGTCCTGGAAAAACTGGGACTGTTGGTCACCTTGGCTGAACTGTAGACACCTGCATTGTAACTGGTTTCCCACCTCAACTCTAGTCCACACAATTGGCCACTTTCAACTTTTTTTTTGACTGGTAAGTTAAATGTTCCCATCTTCATTGTCCTGTTTAATATGCAGATCATGTGTTTACAATGTGTCATACAAGTTAAAATAAGATGAGAATAGTGCCCACCAAAGTGTATTGTGAGGCATACATCTGAAAGCTAGGTATCATCAGGTTGGCTGCATTGTGGTATAAGCCCTGTAAATATATACATTCATAGTAAGTACTAGGCTAGCTGCACTTGTGGGCCATTTTAAGCCTGGTCAGTTTCCATTTTTGTGCTCGGAATAACCTATCCAATTTAATTATAGATTGGCCTTATCTATCCCATGGTTGATGGTTGTATATTAAACTTGGTGAGAACAAATGATCATACTGTAGATAACTTGAGATGACCCATGCGTGGGATAAAGCATTTAGGAGCTGCCTCTGTACATTAATAGTATGGGGGCAGTCCCGGGGTAAAAGTTTCTGTTTCTCATCTGTAACTCCATTCTGTTGATGTTGCAGAAGGGGTTTAGATCCTTAGGCAGAGTATTTCTAATGCCATTTGACTTTCCAATGTGCAGTAAACCTATCAGTATTGTTTTGGAGGGTGCTAGAGACAGGTCACCTCTTAGGAGTTTGTAGGATACCGAGTATAGTGATGGGGCTTTGTCATTAATGTACGACATGTTCTTTAGGCCTTGTATCCTTTTAGTAAGTTATTTGTGTGCATACCATTTGTGGCATGTGTCTAGACAGATACATAACAAGGGGGCATTATATTCAATGATTGGCCCAGTGAGGGCTGAGTAAAGGGGGACAATGATATCCCTAGATCAAGATGCAATCCCATTATTTATAACCTGTGCAATATAGATCACCTTTCTTACAACAATGGACACATGTTGGTCAAAAGTTAGGTCACTATCCACATAAGTTCCCAAATGCCAAACAACTGGGTCAACTCTTAAGGTTGTAGTGTCAATGTGGTAGTTCCCTGGGATAGAT
The DNA here is from genome assembly GCF_019279795.1 of Protopterus annectens. Taxonomy (NCBI): domain Eukaryota; kingdom Metazoa; phylum Chordata; order Ceratodontiformes; family Protopteridae; genus Protopterus; species Protopterus annectens. The sequence goes on along the minus strand of NC_056734.1, from coordinate 407,084,088 downwards.
AACTTCCCAAAGGGTACAGTAATGCATTTACTGACGCTTAGTTTGTCCATGATTTTGACACCAGTTATTTATTTGGAGCAAACCTTCCTGCAAGATGTCCAACTCCTTTGGGGATTCAGTGACTGCTCTTAGCTTGCAGTTATCTGCAAACGTAGTCAGCCAATGGCCTTTGTTATTGCATCTCTCAGTCTTTCGGCTTTTACTGGTTAGGGGTCTTCACAGCAGAACTCCGGTCAGCAGATGATTGGCAGTGGATTTTTATGGTGCCGAGTTGCCAGCCCGACATTCAAAGAAGGCACACTCATTCATGCACGCACCTACCTGCATGTCTTTAGACATCACTCGATCGCGGGGAGGATGTGCAGACTCCACACAGAAGACGCTCCAGCCAAGAATTGAACAGGAGAACCTCTTGCTGTGAGGCGACAACGCTAACTGCTGCACCACTGCGGCTTCCCTTTGTTATTGCATCTACTTCAGAAAAGTAGATGCCAAACAGGAGAGCTCCAAGCACAGAACCTTTGGAGACTGCACTAGTGATCGGCCTCTTTGTAGAGGTAACTTCCCTATTTTGATTATTTGTGTCCTGTCTGTGAGACAGTTGGCAACACAGCGGGTGACATGAGTGTTTGTTCACAGTTTATTTAGCTTTTCCACTATGCCCAAGTGAGGAATTACATGTTAATTGTATGCTGTGCTGAGTTTTTCCTTATAAATGCATGCCTTTTTTTCAGAGAGCAAAAATTAAATTTGCTGCTTCAGCTATGATTCATCAGGTTGCAACTTGCTGAGGAACCAAATAGCCAAGGACAACTAGTTGGAAAGTCAACCCAATGAAAAAATTAAATATTAGCTTTCTTGCTGGAAGAGTAAACTTTCCAGCCAACTAAAATTATATATGCACCAATTTCAAAGCTGGAACAACATGAAGAAAAGGGAAATATGGAAAACCAAGTGAATCACTACTGGTGCACCCTTAGTGTTTTGCTGATGTGCATATCAGTTTCACAGCATCCAATGCGTTAAGTGTCTCAAATCATCTTCCTTGTTGTTATTGTGCACGAATGATGCTGCAACTGTTGAAGTCTGTGGATGCATATGATGCTTTCCCTGTGCTGATAGCACAGAGGACAAAGTTCATTATTTACACCCTGACGTCAGGGTACAGAAAACATTAATTTTAAAAGTTTTTTTTTTTTTTAATGGTGGAAAGCGTTACCTGCTGGAGGAGAAACACTGGATTTGAAATTTGTGCACCATGATGGTATACAGGTAAGATTGTCATCGGATCATTTTATTAATGCACCTGCAGGGATTTTGTATGGAAAGTGGCAATTGGGGAGATGAACTCAACTAATAAGTCTCATCCAGTTTGCATGGGACTTGATGTAGGGAAACTACATATACATGGTATATAATGCACTGTACTCACATTGTTTTAAAAATAATGTGGAAGGTGTCAGCAGTTGACACTCTTTTTGTATTATGAGAAATGGAATGCTCATAAAAGGCAGAATTCGCAGACCATTTATGTCCTCTGAACTAAGGATATTTTTGTAAGGTAATAATGCTGGCTTGTGATTCAGAAAATGTCTGCAGCTGTGCCATACCATGCCTTAGACTGAGTTTCAGTAAGGGGTCGATGTATGTGCTTTCGCTATGTATGAATCTTGGAGTGTTTTACTAAAGCTTCTGTTTGAGAGCAGGAATTAGCTGCATGCTTAAAACATAAATGCATAGTGAAAACAACAACTTCATAGTACTGGCTATTTAGTATACTCTTTACTCTGTGTAATTCTTCAGACATTTCTTTCAGTTAAACAGGTTTACCTTTGCTCTAATATGATTATGTAAAACAAAACATCCCACAAAGGAGCAATACAAATTAAACCATGCCACCCCTGTTTTATTGTATGTTCAATATCATGATCACTGCTGCAGTAGCCTTAGCTGTATGGGTTATATCCTGCCAAGGATGTAACAGATGGCCAGCATTCAAAGCTTCAGGGTGCCTTCCACATGCCCAAACAGTCTAGCAGCTTGAGCTTAGCTGACCTAAAAGAAAGGTTTGGGTACCATTCCCTCCAGAGCTTTAGTGTCGCCCAAGAGAACACTCCACTGAGGTATTCAAGGATAGACAGTCCGCTTGTGCTGTTTCTTTCTGGGAAGATAAGTTCACTTTGGGGGGGGGGACCCTCCATTCAATAATTTTTGTTTTATCTGTACTTTCTTCTTCAGGGAAGTTATTTTAAAGATAGGAGTTTGTGCTTTAACAAACTGTTATCAGACTGGATTGGACTGTACTGTACAATGGGAGTGCTCTTTTTCCTGTAGGTTTAAAAGTTGTTACTGACAAACCTCTTCATTTGTGTGGAAAAATTGTGTGTATATCACTGGAAAAATTTGTTAAATTGCTTTTTGTGTTTGTCTGTGAAACAGAAGTGACTTTTAAAGACTTTGCTTCTTGTTTTTCCCAGGAAAGAGAGACCATTTTTGGCTTGACTATGGAACAGTCTATGCAGTTGGCCCTTCTTCCAGCCACAAAAAGAAAAAGGTATGGAAACATCCTTTGCCACCACAGCAGACTAGCAGTTTGCCTCAGCCACAGGTAGGTGGGTTTTGAACATAGTCTCCCAAGGATACAGATTCCACTTCCACACACTACCAATCCCAAATTGTTGCCCAGACCTACCCCCAAATCAATGAGCAGAGGCCCAACAGTAGGTTCTCTCTCTTCTCAGTATCAGGGATATTCAACCTGTCCCAGCAGAACAAAGGGGACAAGGTTTTTATTCAAGACTTTTTCTGGTACCAAGAAAAGACAACTCATGGTGTCCTATCCTGGACCTCTCTATTCTCAACGCCTTTCTGGTGGTTTCAAAATTCAAAATGTTAACTCTTCAACAGCTTCTTCCTGTGTTAGCCAAGGATGCCTGGCTGGCAGCCCTAGACTTAAAGGAAGTTTACCTGCACATCCCAGTAAGGGAATCTTGCAGGAAATACCTACGCTTCAGGGCAGGCTCCATGTACTATCAGTTCTCTGCACTTCCCTTTGGCTTATCTACTGTGCCCAGGGTATTCACAAAGTGTCTAGCTCCAGCCATTGCATTTTGCAGGCAGAGAAATATTCAAAGTTACCCATACTTGGACGATTGTCTGATTCAGGCAGAAAGCCAGGACTTGCTATTACAACACCTGGCATTCGTAAAGAAACTTCTAACCTCACTGGCATACACCATCAACGAAAAGAAATCTCACCTAGTACCCTGGCAACAGATTGTATTCCTGGGAGCAAGCTTGAACACAACTTCCCAGATGGCATTCCTCACTCCAGAGAAACAAGTTTATTTGACAACCTACTTCAAACTATTGACCACAAAACCCAGCTATTTGCAAGGAAAATACTGCAAGCCCTGGGGTTCATGGCCTCTTGCATTCTACTAATTCCATATGCAAGACTGCATATGAGGAAACTCCAATGGTATCTAAAAAGCCTATGGTGTCAACATTCTCAGGACCTGGAAACAATTTCTATCATTCCTTGTATGAAGACAGAGTTCCTTTGGTGGGCAGAGGCCTGCTACCACAACAAGGGACTCCCTTTCACTCTACCCCTGCCACCCACACCCTAACAACAGACGCATCAGACTATACATGGGGGGGGGTCTTACATGGCAGGGCAGTACATTCAAGGCAAATGGAACCTGAGACAGGTGCACCTGCATATCAATCAAAAAGAAATGTTAACTGTACAGAATGATCTGACAGCCTTCAAAGACGGTATTCTTCCAGGACAACTACTGGTAAAGACAGACAAATACCACAGTTATGTGGTACATAAACAAGTAGGGGGGAATCCACTCGTACCCTCTCTACAGACTAGCCATGGTTTTGTGGAACACAGCCTTGAGCTACCAAGTACACCTACAAGCTCAATTCCTGCTAGGCAAACTAAATTCATTGGCAGACGACTTGAGCAGAAATCCCATGGACCCAGATGAATGGAAACTAGAACCCAAAATATTCAACCTCCTTGAGGAACAAATGGGGAACTCCAGAGGTAGACCTGTTTGCCTTCCCTCAGAACTACCAGTTGAACAAATTCTGCACAAGAACTCCCCACAGTCAAGCTTTGAAAGTGGATGCCCTCTCCTTTACCTACGAAAGCCTCTCGGTTTATGCCTTTCCCCCTCTAATTCTCCTCTCGAAGGTTCTACTAAAGATCAAACACGTCATGCCAAGGACAGTACTGATTGCACCAGACTGGCCACGCCAACACTGGTACCCCCTCTTGCGCAGTATAACACTGCTGCAACCATGGCACCTGCCTCAGACCCCTTCCCTGCTGTCCCAGCAGGTGGGCCAGATTCAGCACCCTCAGTTTCAAAACCCTGAATCTTGCAGCCTGGCTAATTCCTTGAGCTCTCCTCTAGCATCCCTCAGTAAGCAGGTGCTGGATGTCATTGTGGAGGCAAGGAGGCCTAGTACTAGAAAATCCTACGCTGAAAAGAGGAAAAGATACTGTTCCTGGAGCTAGGCTCAGGGGATGGGCACAACTCTGCCCAGGTTACCTCATATTCTACAGTACTTAACAGAATTGCTCCACAAGGGCCTATCCTTCTCGTCAATTAAAATTCATGTCTCTGCCATTTCAGCACATTATAATACTGAGCCACTGCTCTTCTCTCACCCCTTGCTAAAACAATTCCTTAGAAGGGCCAACAATTTAACCCCCCCCCCCCCAGGAGAGCTCCCACTCCAGCCTGGGACCTTAACTTTGCATTGGAAAAGCTCCTCACCCCACTTTGAGCCAGCTTCAACAGCAGAGTTGAACTTCCTTTCTTGGAAAATAGCCTTCCTTCTAGCCATCACTTCAGCAAGAAGAGTGTCTGAATTAAAGGCCCTCATGGCAATGGAACCCTTCATTATCTTCCATGTGGACAGGGTTTCCCTCAGGACTAATCCTTCCTTTATGCCCAAGGCGGTGTCTAGTGTGGCCCTAAATCAGTACATTCATTTGCCTGTGTTTTTCCCTAATCCACAAAACAAAGGTGAACGAATACTGCAATCTCTGGATGTGCACAGACAACTTTGATTTTACTTGGACAGGACTAAGCCTCTCAGAAAATCTGAACAGCTGCTTTGCTGCAGGGGCAGAGGGGAAGGCCATTTCAAAGCAAGCCATTTCCAAATGGATAGCCCATTGCATTCATTTCTGCTACAAGAACCATGGAAAACCTACCCCACAGGGGATAAGATCACATTCCACCAGGGCTGCATCTACCTGTGCGGCTTTTCTCAGAGGAGTCTCTACCAGGGACATCCTAGAAGTTGCTACCTGGAGCTCTGTACATACCTTCACCAAACATTACCACATGCCTATCTTTTCTAAATCCAGAGCTGGATTTGCCACTGCAGTCTTGCAGGGCTTAATAGCTGGCCATAATGCTCTTTAACTTCCTCCTCCCTTCCTTAGCTTTGGGAATCAACCCAAATGTGATGACTGCAGCAGTGAAACCTGAAGAACATAGTACAGTTGTGTACACTTACCATAAATGTAGATGTTCAAGTGTATTCACTATTGCAGTCCTGGTTATCCTCCCTCCAGGCCCCTGACTTCTCTTGGCTCTACCTTTCCTTCTTGTTTGGTATATTTATTTTTTCTGGTGTATTTGCTTTTTGATGGGGGTGTACCATACCATACCATATAATTGCTTCCTACTGTGGGGGGCACCTGACATCTGGGGCAAGAAAAACTGTTGTAATGATGTCGGCTGCATGTTTTATACCCCTGACGTCATGGAAGAAGAGACAGCATCCGATGCAGAAATCTGAAGACTCTGATATTCTGGCCATCTGAGGGCTACCTGCAGGCAGATAACCCAAATGTGATGACTGCAACAGTGAATACACTCAACACCTACATTTATGGTAAGTGTACACAACTGTACTTTTTCACTGTTTGTTGGTAGGAAAGGATAGCTTGTTAACAAGATTTATTTTGATTCATATTTTGTTGTTTTACCTTTAATTTCGCTGTTGGTTGTTAGAAAGGGCTAGGTTTCAGGTACTCAAGCTCTAGGCATCCAAAGGGACCTAGACAGCTATAAATTCACAGAGACTGCAGAGAGGAAAAGCCAGAGCATATCTCAACAATCCTGCCTTGGTTTGTGATTTATTGATGCTTACTGTTAAGAAGTGCAACTGCGAGTGATAAGTGAGCAGAAGTTACTGCGCAAATTCATGCACAACATAAAGGAATTACAGCTTTTGTCTGGCTTGCAGAACTTGTACAGTCAGAACAACTTTACTGTACTTACTTTAGTATTTAGTTGTATATTGCTTGATATTGCTTGTGTGATTTTTGTTATATAAGTTGATTTAAGTTCTCTTTGAATTCTGTGGTTACAGATTTTGATTATTTTTTCTTTTACAATATTTTATTCCTTTAAAGGTGAATATGAATTCCTTAAATGAGTATGAAATTAATGATTTGCTGTTGCACAAATATCTTGTACAGTATAATAAATGCTATGCATATTTAAAGGTAATGGCTGATAACTGGTGATCTGTGTTCCTCACGTCAAAATTTGGATGATTTGCTTACCATTGTTAGAAATAAATCTAGACTTACTGATGATGATTGCACTTGTGCAATTGGCACAGCTTTAAGAACTGTTGTTGCATATATTACTGACTGGACTGGTGAGGTAAATAATGTTAAGCAAAGAACAAATAGAACGCATTTAGGAAATGATGTATGTATTGTCTGTAAAAATCATTCATCCCCTATGAAACAAGATGATGCCCCTGACAACTTTGGAATCCTGGATGCAAGTATTCAGCAATCTGAGGATCCAGATTGTTTAGAAGGAAACAAAAAAGGAAAGAAAGGAAGACGTTCACAACAAATAAGAAAAAAAAAACGGATTAATGGCTGTAAAGTAAAGAGAGTACATACTAAAAGGGACACTGCTTTATTAAGTAACACACAGGTTACAGGGAGTGATAATATTTTTCTACCAAAAAACCTTCAGTCTACAGAAAAAGGCATCATTTTTCCAAAAGAGAAAGTAGAAAAAAAGAGGCAAGGGGCAGGTGAAAAGGAAGAAATCAAAACTGAACGTGGAAGGACTGAAGAACATTACTGTAAGAAAAAAGAAGAAAGACAGATGTTGACTACATGGCTCAAGCTGTGGATTTACAATGCCAGCTGGATGATAATTTAATACTCAATGAAAACAGTGGAATTAATAAGACTAATAGTGCTGAAGATCTATCCTTCTTAACAATTGATAGAGCAGAAATGACTGTATTAGAAGCTGAAGATTCTTTAGAACTGGATAAACAAATACATTCTTGTAATTGTAGATTCAATTATTAGAGGAAGTGATACTTATATTTGCAGAGAAGATAATGAACATCGAATAGTGTTATGTTTGCCAGGAGCAAAATTAGAAGATGAGACAAGCCTTGGAACACCTTAATGTAAGGAAGTATGGATCTGTTTTTATTCATGTCGGTACAAATGATCTCATCTGCAAGGATTTTCCGAATGTTAGTAGGAAACTGACAAGCCTCTTAGATAGTATAGCTTGTACTGGTGTTAGGCTGTATTTTTCACAATTCACCTATAGAAAGGATAGTCATGTCACGGTAAATGAAAAGATTTTTTTGGGGTAGATACCTACATGGAAAAAAATGTCCCGGTTTAAAAAAAATGGAAATGTGTAGGGCATCCAAGTCTAGTTTTGGGCACATGTATTCAGACAGGATGGCATGCATTTGTCAAGATCAGGGAAGAGAATTTTTACAGCAGATATTTTGCAATATTTCATGATTACTGGGCAGGATTTTTGCCGGGTCAAAAATGTAACCGTTCACAGATAGAAACATTTGATGCATCTCTGATGGTTGTTAATGCTAGGAGCATTAATAACAAAGTCTTTCATTGGAAAATTTGCTACGTTCTTACAAGATTGAGTTATTTTTTGTGAAACATGGTTTAAGAACAGTGATTGGAAACAAGTTCTGTCAGTGTATTAATGTTTTTACAGTAACGGACATTCTAACAAAAAAATCAGGTGGAGGTTTTATGCTAGGGATTAAAGATGGTTATGAGACGGGTGATTATTAATGTTCAGTGATAACAACAATACTATAGACTGTGTAACTGTGACAGTAAAGACAACCCTGGAACATACAACAATTCTTGGAGTGTATAGGCCACCATAGTCAAGGAATTCATACATTTCTTGCATGAAACCACTGGACGGAAGAATAATAATATTAGCTGGGGACTTAAATTTACCAGAAACCGACTGTAGTAGTATTGATTCAGCAACATTAGTAATGAAATTATTCACAACGTATATTCAGGAACAACAGTTGCTTCAGATTGTATAAAAAAAAAAAATACCAGAGGATGGGACATACTAGACATTATTTGTGTTCCTAAAGAAATTACTGTTACTTGAAGTCAAGTTTTACCACCCTTGATGGGCAGTGATCATGGGGTTATAAAGGTTAATTTGTTGCTAGATAATTCCTCCAAACTGAAATCTAAACCAATGCACAGAAGGTTTATTACAGATTTTATGGAAGCAAAACAGTATGTAAAACTAACTGGAGAGAGGTGTTCAGTGGAAAAACTGTAGATGGAATGTGAAAAGTTTTGAAAGAGAATTTGTTAAAAAATGTTTAACATCAGGATCTAGACATACAACATGAATGGGATATATTTCCATAAGAACAAGATATCTAATTAAGGTGAGAGATAAAAAAAAATATAAGAAATGGGACAGAAGTCGAACTACAACTTTGAAAACTGAAATAAGCTAGGCAAACAGACTAAGCATAATGTGAGACAAGATCAAGAAAAAATGTATGTAAAGATATTGAACATAATAGGAAACCATTTTATAATTACATAAGATGTGGAATGAGTAAAGACATACAAATTGATAAAGTGCTTGGAAATTCTAAAATTTATTATCAGACACGAGGTTATCATATGCAAACAGTTACAGTTTGGCTTCACAAAGAGTGATGAGTTGTCCTAGTGACATCCAGGTAACCTCAGATACTGGTATTAAATTAGATTATATTGAAAAAGAGCAAACTGGATCCAAACAAAGCACAGGGAGGAAACAGAATTAGTAACAATGACCTAGAGCAATTCAGCAAGAACTAACAGTACCACTGTATCTATTATTCACTAGGTCATATAAATATGGTGAGATTCCTCAAGATTGGAAGCATGCACTTATTAAATCATGCACTTATTAAACCTGTCTTTAAGGGAAAGAGGAGTAGGATAAACCCAGAGTCATATAGACTCCCTTGTTCATGCTGTGGAAAAATAATGGAGAAAGTAATATTGGATACGTTATTGTCAGATAGGTTGGGACTTGAATCCATATATCAGCATGCATATGTTGAAAATAGATCTATTACCACTTGTAACATGATGTTCTATAACAAACTCACCAGTCAATGGTTTCCTCTCCAGTCCAGCTGGTGAATCTGGGAATTTTGAGGCAATGTTACAACTGTCTCATATGTACTCGGACAACCCTCTCCTCCTCCAAACAGGTTCAAATATATGTGAGAGATGCAACTATTTAGCCAAACTGGAGGCTGAGCTCTCTCATCTCAAAACTGGTGTAACCAGTCAGGATGAGAAGGTAACCTCACACAACACAATTCTAGTATCACATAGTCCCACCACATCAGCGAACCAAACACATAAATACACAAAAACATACTCGGAGGCTCTAAATAAAAATCTACCTAAGCAACAGAGACCTCCAAAGCAGACATCCAAGCAAACGCTACCTCAAAACAAAACACACACAACACATAACCCACAAAGTCAGTGTGCCAAGCAGCCACAGCCCTTAAGGCTGAATAACACACCTGATACTCTTGTAATAGGTGACTCTATTGTCAGACACACTGGCGTCCTGCTCACCAGGCTGAATAAAGAGAAGGTCACGGTGAGCTGCCTGTCGGGTGCTAGGATCCGCCACATAACGCAAGCACTCGGGTCACTCCAAAGCAAATACAAATATGACTCAGTCATTGTACATGCTGGTGTGAATGACCTGAGACGTACCTCCCTGGACTATATGAAAAGAGACATAGAGGAGCTCTCTGATCATGTAGCCCAGGCTGGTATGACCCTGACCTTGAGCAGCATCTTACCCTCACCTAGAATGATGCCACAGTACAAAAACAAAATGATTGATTTTAACAATTGGCTAAAATTTTGGTGTCATTCAAAGGGGATCCAGTGTCTGTCAGCCTGGGATGACATGCTCGACAAGCCACGTTGCTTCGCTAGGGACGGCTTGTGCCTGTCACCACTGGGCTTTCGGATATTGGCAAAGGCTCTTGCCACCCCCATAGTGCCTTTTTTAGGCAAGGCTCAAAAGTCAAACCCAACCCCATAGACAGCACAAGGAACAAGAAACTAAGGGTAATGCTGCTAAACGCCAGAAGTCTTAACCTCAAGATGCATGCACTCAAAGCTCTCCTCAGTATGGAGAACATCAATATTTGTGCAGTGACAGAAACCTGGTTCAAGGCTCCAGAGAGCACCCCAGCACTACCAGGCTATACCTCATATCATGCTTTTCGGCCCCAAAACCCAGACCGAACCACAAAAGGAGGGGGAGTTTCCATATTTATCAAGGATATCCACACCTCCAGGTTAGTGGCATTGCACGAAGTTTCGGAGACCATCCATGTGCAACTAACAGTGGGCAAGACTGCTTTTCAGTTTATAGCATCCTACAGACCACCCTCTCAAAGTCAGGAATCTCACTGCTTTCCTGAAAACATTGGAGAACATGAAGATCTCTCGAACACCATTATATTGGGTGACTTCAACTACCCAAACATTGACTGGGAGCACTACTCAAGCCCCAGCACCTTAGCCCAAAGGTTCCTGGAAATTATAAACTCAAATGCTATGGAACAACTAGTCACCACTCCCACAAGAGGGACAACATACTAGACCTGATCATTACCAACATGGGGACTCTATGCTCCACACCAGAAGTATATCCCTCATTGGTAAGATCAGACCATAAATTAATTTCAGTGGATGTCCACATCCCGACCCCACCCCCAACCCAGAAAACCACAGTGAAAAACTTCTCAAAAGCGAACTTCTCACTTCTCAAAACCGAAGGGGAATCTTTCAAGGCCCCAGGGCCAGTGGAAACTACGGCCCAAACTGCAGAATCCTATATAAACGCATTCTACGGACATCTCCAGGAATGCATGGATCATGCTATCCCAAACAAAACCAACTTCCCAATCATCCAAAGGCAGGCGTCCAGTCTGGTGGACCCCTGCCATAAATAAACTGTACAACAGAAGGAGGAAGCTACTACATGATAGAGCAAAATCCCTAATAGGGAAGGCATCTCTGATCAGTACTAGCAAAAAATTACGATCCCTCATAAAATCCTCCAAGGCCAGCTTCGAGAGAAAAATTGCACAGGACACCAAAGACAATCATAAGGCTTTTTTCAGTTATGTTAGAAACCTGGGATGCAACTCCCAGACTTGTTCTGAATTGATTCTAAACGACAAAAAATACACTAAACCCACAGACATCGCCAATATCCTGGCAGACAGGTTCAGTGCAAACTTCTCCACCCCCCCCCCCAAAAAAAGAGCAAGTATCTATCCCGGCAGAGGGCTGCCTCCCAAACATCTCTGATGCTCAGGTGAAGGCTGCCCTCTCCAAAGCAAAAAACACTGCTTCCATGGGACCAGATGGCGTCCCAGGTTGCGTCCTACATGAACTCCAAGAGGAACTAATTCCTCAAATAAAACAGCTATACAATCTCAGCCTCACTACAGGATATGTGCCCACAGAATGGCGTACAGCAGCAGTGGTCCCACTCCACAAAGGTGGAGTCTCTACGGACCCTGGAAACTATCGCCCCATAAGCCTGACTAGCTTAGTCTGCAAGGCTATGGAGAGGATCATCATGGAGCTCATAAACAAAGACATTGGGGACCTACAGACACTAGATCCTACCCAGTTCGGCTTTGTCAAGGGCAGATCCTGCCTTTTGAACCTGGTTGACTTCTTCGAAACTGTCACCAAAGCCATAGATGAAGGGAAGGTAGTCCACACAGCCTATCTGGACCTTGCAAAGGCATTTGACACAATACCCCACTCAGGCATCATAGATAAGTTATCCAGCTTAAATATAAACCCCTATGTCACAAGATGGGTTGCAAACTGGCTCAAAGACAGAACCCACAGAGTGAGAGTTGCTGGAGCCATGTCAGACTCAAAACCGGTCACAAGTGGCATCCCACAGGGTTCTATCCTGGGACCACTCTTGTTCGGTATATACTTTTCCGAGGTACAGGCAAACGTGGGAGGACTATGGCTCACCAAGTTCGCAGACGACTGCAAACTGGGCGCCATAATCAACTCTCCAGCTGACACAAACATCCTTCAAAAAGGTCTCACAGAGACAGATAACTGGTGCCAGCGCCATGGTTTAAAGCTAAATGCCAAAAAATGTATAGTGATACCCTTTGGCAAAAACAATGTGCCCACAAATTACCACATAGGCAGAAACCCATTAAGTACAGAGAAAGTTATTAGGGACCTGGGGACCCAAGTTGATAGCAATCTCTCCTTTGAAAACCACATTGCCAAAGTGGTTAGAAAGACCTTCTACATAGCCCCACCTCATCACGAAGGGTTTCACATCTAGATCAAGAGAGGTAATCGTGCCCCTTTATTCATCCCTCATCAGGCCCATCATAGAATACAATGCCCCTTTGGGATGTACCTTACCCGACACCTGCAGCAATTAGAAAGACCCCAAAAGTATCTCACCAAGAGGATCAAGGGTCTCAAACAGATGCCATATGCTGCTCAGTTAAAAACTCCAGCTCTACTCAGTTGCATACCGCCTACTTCGAGGCGATCTATGCCTGACATACAAAGCTATGTCAGATCCAGAATTAATGGACATGCTCCACCTCAGTAAATCTAAATCCCTTAGAGCCACCTTTCGAGGGACTTGAACCTCAGCACAGAAATAAATAGAACTTGCTGGAGGGACAGGTTCATAACCCAGAGGCTCCCTTTGCTCTGGAATAGAATTCCAGTTCATGTGAGGCAGAGCACCTCACTGAATCTCTTCAAGAAGAATCTCGATAGGTGGATGGGGGATCGTAGGTTTGTCCCAGGGATTACTCCCGTGTCACTATTAGACAGAGGCACAGTAAACTAAACCTTAAAAAGGGCACAGTATACTCAAATCAAGGGGTGGCGAAAGCCATACAGAATCGGGCTAGGCTTATAATTGCCCCAGGGCAGATAGCCTAGTATGAACCTATAATATATTTTATTAACAGCTATGAATGAAAATTTGTGCTGTGATGTAGTTTATATAAATTTAACTTCAGCATTTGACAGGGTCATACACAAAGCACTGATAAGTAAATTAGAACTAGGTATTTGATGCACTCTTGATAAGATGGATAGCTGCATGGCTTACAAATAGGACATGGCAAGTATCACAGAGCAACTGGACAGGTGAAATTCTTGGTTACAGTCAGGGTGTCCCACAGGGCTCTGTCCTAGGCCCTTATTTGTTTAGCTTGTATCTTTCAGACTTAACTTTTTTCATCTGAGGTGTTCTACAGTCTATATGCAGACAACCTAAAATTGGGTACACTGATTACATGTGTTACAGATAAGGCAAGTCTACAAAATGTTGTTGTGTCTTTCGGCTTTTCCCGGTTAGGGGTGGCCACAGCGGAACTCCGGTCCGCTAATGATTGGTAATTGATTTTTGCGTGCCGAGTTACCAGCCCTGACGCACAACCTTCAACGAAGGTACGCCCATTCACGCATGTCTCCATGCAGAAGACGCTCTAACTGAGAATCGAACAGGACAGCATCTGACTGTGAGGCGACAGCGCTACCGCAGCACTAACTTGACTAAATAGTCACAGGAGAATAATATGCTGATAAATGCATCACAAACTAAATGTATGAGATTTGGGAGACATAAATCGAAAGGTGAATATTTAATACAGCACACAGTGATTGAAACTGTAGACTCATTTAAGGACCTGGGTATATGGGAAGATTCACCTATAAGTTTTTCTAATCATATCAATCAATTGGTTAATGATGGTTATAGAACTGTTAGTTATATAAAAAGATTTATAAAGTCTAGGAAATCAAAAATGATGCAGTCATTGTTAGTTACATTAGACCCAAACTCGAGTATGGGAATAACAATATGGAAACCCTATAAGAAAACAAGCATGAGTAAATTGGAAAGAGTACAGCGGAAATATACCAAGGGCATCCATGGATGTGAAATTTTAAGTTATTATGAAAGACTAAAATATCTGTTTTATAGATATCTAACAGGAGATCTTATTCAGGGTATATAGGACATTTAGAAACATCTACCTCTGGGCATGTTTGGGGTTATCAAAAAATACTAGACAACCTGTGTAGAAGATTCTATAGAAATGAGAAGTGTACTAATTGGTTCTTTGACAAAGTAGCTGATGCATGGAACAGAGTACCAAATTACATTAAAGCAAGTACTAGTTTAGATATTTTTAAGAACAGCCTGGACACTTGTTATGGGAGCAAGTGATGTTAAGTTGTCTATCTCGCCTTCATTCTTGCTGGATGGGTTCGGAGCCGACCTCGGCTCGACTGCCACTCTAAAAGCTCGAGAGTTGGTTCCACCGCTCGAGGCTTCCTTATATCCCACAATGCTAGGCGTGAGTTACCTCAGATCTCGTTTGCCGCTACAGCGATCGAGGTGTGTTTTCTACCGGCTCCAGGTTAGTGAAAGTTAGACTAGTTTAAATTCTTTAGACTTAAGCTAGCTTAGTGTATTTTTCTTTCCCCTTAGTGTAGTGGATATTATCCCTTCATATCCTTTATCCAGCCCTTTTTTCTAAAGAACTTATAGTTCTTTCCCTAAGGCCTTCGGCCCTCCCTTCCCTATCCTTAGGGTGTGTATGTGTTGATTAGGAAGTTTAACTTAATTACCTTTAGTTTAAATATTCCCTTTGAATCCTATCAGTGTAATCTGTGTGTGTTTTTTTCTGTGTGTGATTACACTTAGGGTCCTTGAGTATGTCTAAGGATACAAAGGTCTCAGGCTTCAAGAAGTGTGACTCGTGCTGTCAGAAAATGTCTCTGACAGACGGTCACACTTCTGTGTGTATTGCCTGGGATTACACCTGCAGGACTCTTGTGCTGTATGCGATGGCTTCAGCCCTAGAGTCCTGCAGGAGAAAAATAAACTCATTTTGAGGGTTTAATCAAGCCTGAAGGTTCCTCTCTGTGTCATCGGGAAACCTTCTAAGACCTCGGCTCCAGCTTCAGAGTCGAGGCCTAAGGCTTCACTGCTTCATCGGCTCCGGCTGGAGCCGATGAGTCTTTGACTGCAGTATCTGTGGTCCTCGCTCGGCTGGAGGCATTAGAGATTCCTGGTCGGCTCCGATCAGACCATCGGAGCCGACATCTAGAAAGAGATTGAGGTCACCGCCCCTTGGCTCCGCTTCATTCGGCTCCAGCGCCTCCTGCTGTCTGAACGGAGCCACAGAGCTCACTCCTCCAGGTCATCGAGGCTCGCAGATCATGACCTCCAGAGGGTAGTGAGTAGACTTTTGAAGTCCGAGGCACTGGCCCAAATGCTCCAGAGTCCCACTCATCAGTCGATGCCTCAACTAGTTCCAATAAATATTCCTCCTCCGACTCCTTTGAGCTCAGAGCCGCCTCGACCGAGATCAGTAGCGCCGGAGCCGATACAATTGTCTTCGGCTCCGCCGCTCCGATTTCTTCTTTTGAAGAATCTCGGTGCCGGGCTCCTCGTCGGCTTCGAGGTAAGTGGCATCGACCCTTGTCCGACCTCTCCCTCTCGGTGCGGCGCTGGTGAGTTCGGCCCGACATCGGCCTCGAGCCATCTCTGTCGGTGCCGAGGGAGGTTCTCAGCTTCTCGGAGCGGGCACCTCTGGCTCTGCCGGGCAGGGGTGCATTCGAGGTCATGCGGAGTGTGTTCGAACCTTGTTCGACTCCACAGTCGGCTCCGCCCCTCCCTCTTCGGTGCCTTTGGTTATGTCGACTCACTCCCTCATCCCAGACCGCAGAGAGCTAGCTCTCAAGAATCCCCTGTGGGATCTCATCCTCTCCGAGGCCTCCCCTGAATTGGCAGGGGAGCCCCTAGGAAGAGAAAGTGTAAGAGGAAGCACATAGACTCACCTGAGTCTGTCACCTCTGACACAGATTTAGAGGATTCCGAGGGTTCCCCACGTTCCCCTTCTGAAGATGTCTCTTTGCAGACATTCTAGAGATCCTGAAACAGAGGGAAATTGGCCAGCCCTTAACCCTTCGGAGGATGAATCTGTGTATCTTGAGGCGTTGGCTCTCGCCTTCCACCTCCTGGGTGTCCTCCCTTTGATCCCCTCATGCACGTGGTTGCAAAGAAGGCCTGGACGGCTCCTGATTCAGTGGACCCTACCCCAGGAGACCTTCCAAATTTATAACAGCTCCAACTGACAAGCAATTTCTCACAAAGGTGTTTCTGTGGATGCTATGGTGGTAGCTGCTGCCACCAAGAAGGAACTAGCTGATCCTTCAGTGCCTGTTCATCCCCCTAACAAAGATTCTTGGTCTATGGTCAGGTACGGGAAGCGGATGTTCTCGCCAGCGACCTTTGCTATGCGCTCGCTCACTTACCTATGCCATCTTACTCGCCTTCAAAGGGACTTGATCAAAGAAGCGAGTGACATGTTGAAGGATCCTACGGCTGGGTTTTCAGGACAAGATGAACACTCAGGTGGCTACCCTGAACTCCATAGCTAACTGGTCCATGGGGCGGCTCTCTTATGCGGCTGATGGAGGGAGGAGGGCCGCAGGGGCAGGGGTGGGCCTTACGCAGGCATGCCTGGATGCGGCTATGCAACTTTGGACCCCTTTAAAACGCCATTCACTAATTCCCCGCTTGATGGATCATCTCTTTGGTCCTCAAGTGAAAGAAACCTTGACTAGGTGCGAGACAGATGGCAAGACTCTTTCTGCCGCCGGAGTCCGCTTTCTCCTCCTTCTAGGCCTTACCCCAAAGGCCAGAAAAGTGGAAAATGTGGTTCTGCAAACAATCTCAAGGGACTTCGCCTGACGACAGAGTCGGTTCCGCCAGAGGCAGAGGGGAACAACAACGGTAGATGTCGCCCTAGAGGCAGGGGGGGTCCGCAGAACCAGGGCAATCGGGAAGCCTTCTCTGATAAGCCCTTTCAGCATCCCTGTGGTTGCCCGACTGCCCACCTTCGAGGCAGTCGGGAAGATTGTCACTGTACCCAGAAGCCTGGCTATCCCTGACTCAAGACAAATGGGTACAGTCCATCATTTCAAGGCTATTCCATTCCCTTCGCTCGCATTCCAAACCAATCAAAAATCCCTTCCAGATGTTCCACCGCCAAAGGGATCTTGCAGCTTTGGAAATTTCAAAGCTGCTTGCAAAAGAGCAATACAGCCAGTTCCAGCAGACCAGCAAGGATCCGAATCTACTCCAGGTTCTTTTTAGTTCCAAAGAAAACAGGGGACTGGAGACCAATTTTGGATCTCAGTATCTTGAACAAGTCAGTCAAGAAAACAAGATTTCGGATGGTCACGCTGCAGTCCATCCTTCTCCTATTGGGAAAGGGAAACTGGATGTGCTCTATAGACCTTCAGGATGCACTATCACATAAAATGAACAGACGCCCAGAAGATTCCTCCGCTTCAGGCTGGGAACCAGTCATTTTCAATTCAGGGCCCTGCCCTTTGGTCTCACCACTGCCCCGGTGTTTACCAAATGCATGGCAGTGGTAGCTACCCACCTGAGACGCCAAGGATTCCAGGTGTTTCCATATTTGGACGACTGGCTCCTCACAGCTCCCACCAAGCAACTACTTCTATTGGCCAGGGACTACACCTTCGTGATTTGTCAAAATTCTAGGCATTTCAATAAATTGAAAAGTCTGTTTTGTCGCTTTTCTACTATTACCTTCATAGGCAAATCTAGACACAGTCAACATGTCTGTAGACTAACAGATCAGAGAATAACAGACATACACAAACTGGTCTCGCCTCTTCAGCAGCAACAGAATCAAAGCCAGGTTAGTTCTGAAAGTGTTGGGGATTATGGCGGCTGCCATACCTCTGCTTCCATTAGCCAGATTCCACATGAGAATCCTTCAATGGATGCTCTTCACGCAATGGTCATACCAGCAACTTCCGATGTCCCACACCATCATGATTACGCAAACATGCAAAATCATCTTCTGTGGTGGATGTCTTCCTCAGCTCTTGTTGGGAAGACCCTTTGTCCCTTCCTCCGGTTGCTACTCTGACAACGGACGCCTCCCTGATCGGGTGGCGGGGCATTATCAGGGCAGAACTGTCCAGGGCACATGGCAACCAGACGAATGCCACTTGCACATAAATGTTCTAGAGATGAGAGCAGTGCTTTTAGCGCTAAGCCCTTCAAGACTCTCTTCCCTTGGGAACAATAGCAATCCAGACGGACAATATGTCTGTAGTGTGGTATATCAACAAACAAGGCGGAACCAGGTCCTACCTCCTGTGTCGAGAAGCACTCAGACTGTGGCAATGGGCGATTTCTTCTCAGCGTTTCTGATAGCAACGACATCCCCGGAAGTCCAATCAAATCGGACAAATTGAGCAGAGCTATCCTCATGCCTCACGAGTGGTCTCTGAAAGACTCTGTTGTGAGAGAAATTTTTCTCAAGTGGGGTCAGCCTTGCTGCACCTTTTGCTACTCCCCAAAACAGCAAGTGCAGAGATTATTTCACCCTATTCCTTTACCAGGCCAACCCAGCAGAGACGCTCTAGTCCAAGTTTGGCCCCGGGACTTCTGTATGCATTTCCTCCTTCCCACTAATCTCTCAAGTGATACAGAAAGCTATCGCCAGAAGGCCTCGTTGATCCTCATTGCTCCTTACTGGCCTCGACAGGTTTGGTTCCCCTTTCTTCATCATTTTCTGTTGGAGCGACCTTAGCATCTGGACCTAGTTCCAGATCTTTTGATCCATCAGTCGGGTCAGTTTCATCGCCTTCCTCTCTGAACCTCACTGCTTGGTTCCTCCAGTTCCAACCTTAGCCAGGCTTCCTCAAATATCTCACTCTGTCCGAGATATTTTGATAGCTTCCCATAAATCTTCCACTGAAAGATTTATTTGAGTAAGTGGAAGCGTCGCCTATTGGGCTCAAGGAAGGGACATAGATCCTTTCACTGCTTCCATCCAAATGGTCCTTGATTTTCTAGCTGAACTCTTCCATGCAGGTTCATCTCCATCTACTCTTAAAGTTCAATTGGCAGCTATTTCTAACTTTCATGTGGGCATTTCAGAGTCTGCCATAATGTCCCACAAGCTTTGCAAAGCATTTTGAAGGGAGTTTTTCTTCTCAGACCTCCTATAAGAAATCCTCCTCCTCCTTGGGACCTAAATTTAGTTCTTAGTTCTTTGATTCTTTCCCTTCGAACCTGCAGCCTCCTGTTCTTTAAAATTGCTATCATGGAAGACACTCTTTCTGGTAGCTATTACTTCAGCTAGAAGAGTTTTGGAACTTCATGCACTCAGCTGTCGTCCTCCTTATCTGTTGTTCCATAAGGACAGGCTATCTTTACGAGCCAACCCGTCCTTTTACCTAAGATAGCCTCAAGGCCTAACCTAAATCAAAGCATTGACCTTCCTGTGTTTTTCCAGAATATTCTAACAGGTCTGAACAGAAATTGCATTGGCTAGATGTTCATCGTCAGTTAAGGTACTATTTGGATAGAACCAAACAATTCAGAAAATCTGACCAGCTGTTTGTCTCTTATGCAGAAGGCAGAAAGGGACTTTCAGTTTCAAAGGTATCATTATCTAGATGGCTAACATCTCTGATTTCCCTTGTTTATGAAATTAGACACCAAAAGCTGCCTAACAAACCTAAAGCCCATTCTACCAGAGCTTTGGCTACTTCTATAGCCTTCCAAGACAGACTGCCTATTGACACCATTTGTGCAGCGGCTACTTGGGCTACTCCTCATACTTTCATTTCTCATTATAAGTTGGATTTAGCTTCTAGGCATAGAGCTAACTTTGGTTCCACTGTTCTCAAGAGTCTGTTCCGTTAGGCCACCCGGGACAAGGTGCTAGGGACGCGGTCCCATCCAGCAAGAATGAAGGCGAGATAAACAACTTAACATATAGAAGTTATGTTCTTACCATAACGTTCCATGTTAGTTGTCTTCTTCTTCCTTCTTAGGCCCCACCCTCCTTCCCCTGGCCTGGACAGACCTAGAGGAGTTTTGATTGTGACCTCTCTTTCTACCACCTCTTACTTTAGGTATATGCTGCTGTGCATATTTTCCTGGATCAGGATGTAGGTCACCCTTCTCTTCTCCCTGGTTTATAGAGGTGGACTTTGTTTATAGTTATTCTGTTACTATTATAAGCTGGGTCTAGCTTACAAACGAGATCTGAGGTAACTCACGCCTAGCATTGTGGGATATAAGGGGAGCCTCGAGCCGGTGGAACCAACTCTCGAGCTTTTAGAGTGGCCGAGTCGGAGCCGAGGTTGGCTCCGAACCCATCCAGCAAGAAGAAGGCGAGAAGAAGACAACTAACATGGAACGTTGTGGTAAGAACATAACTTCTATTTTTGGTATATTGGCAAGCTAGAAGGGCATTAATGTCTGTGCTTGAAATATTTGTATGTATGTTTGTGTGCAATATGCTTATCCTGCATACTGTCCAAATTCACCTACAAAGCCAAATATTCCTCCTGTCATTGTACTGCCCTCCATTTGATAAACTGGCTAGAACTCCCCAACTCTCTAGACTACCTCCAACTTACTACAGCCCGCAGGCTAATATTCCATCCCACTAAATGCCCTTCACTGACCAATATCCTACCACCATACACCCCAAATAGAACTCTCAGATCAGAACACCAAAACCTTATCACTGTCCACAAACCTAAGCATCCTGCTGGACAACTTCTCCTATCATTTTCCTTAGCCAAAAAATGGAATTCTCTTCCCCCTTCATTAAGGACTTCAGAGAACACTGAAAACTTTGAATCTGTGCTCCATTCTTACCTCTCTTCTAATTGGTAATGCAACTGTATTCTCCCCTCCTAGCCTACTCTACCGTCACTCCATCTGGAATTTCTAAATACGTGGGCTCACTCTGAATGTTTGCTAATACAGTGATACTGCTACCAGTGTATATAATGTATAGAGTTTTTTCTCTTTGAAGCGAACATATACTTTATATCCTCAAAATTTGTTATGTAACCATTGTACATTGTATGTCTCCAACTTGAAATGTATTTGTATTTTGTAACAGTTTTTGTTATACTTTCCAGTATCTTTAGTTAAACTATGTATTGTGGAGCTTTTCTCTCCGGGCCTCCAGTGAAAATGGGCTGTCTGAGCCCAGTGGACCTCCCCAGTCATCAAACTGGAAATAAATACATAATAAATAAATATGGAGTACAGCTCATTTTGCTGCCTCAGTGCAATTCATCTTCATTGATAGTTTGCAGTCATCTGGTACACCTCTATGAACTTTTATGTTGGTCATAATCAAAATGGCCAATGTTAAGAATAAGTAATCAAACTGAAATGTAAGGAAACTAAATCGATTTCTTAGCTTCAGCAAGAAAACTCGAACAGCAGTATCAAAAGTGCAAACATTTTCATTCAGGAACATATATGGTGCAAAATGAGCAATGTTAAAAGTGAGTAATTTAGGGAAAGCTGCTTAAATCTGTTGAATAAATTTATAAAGGTACTTAACCTTGCACAAAATTCTAAATCAGGAACAGAAAGAGAGAAGCATGAAATGGATGTAAACTGTGCTTTATACAGTTATGCAGAAAAATGTAGTTTGTGTCAGCTGCCAAAAGTCAGTATTTTCTATGTCGGTTGTAGTATCGATAGACAGATCTTGAGGAGATAAAGACCTGGCTACTTCAGTCCACCCGGGTTTAGGTAGCAATTTGTGTGTGTGTGTAGGAGGTGGGTAGGGAGGGATGGGAATGACTCACTGATTCTGGGAAGGGAGGTTGCTGTAGTTAGGTACTTTTGTGATACCTAGTAGGAGCCAAGTGTTTTTTTCCATGGCACATAAACCTAGGGAGCACATGGTGCCATTGTGCACTGGCTTGTGCTACAGCATTTAGAGTGTGGAGACAGCACAGAGAGAGAGCCACCAAGGGGAGGGGAGGTCACCCCACAGGCCTATAATCTGGCCTACTCCCTAACACTTGACTTTTACCAGGGAAAAGGAATGGGCTGATTGGGTTTCCTGTACAGGAACAGATGGGCCTGAGGACCCTTGCCTTATATGAGAATGCTCATCTCTCATCCCATGGAATGAATGTGTTAATTGGGTGCAGGTAGTGAAACAATAATTTGTGTACTCTGCCTTATTCGGTCATCATGTTTCCTCCATTGTCAGGGAAATCCTTCTATTTGGTCAAGTTAATTTCCAAGGGAATATCCGCAAGTGATTCTTGTACTGTGCTCTTCCCTCATCAGACTCTTCATAAAATATAGTGCTCCTTTTAGTATTTACAAATCCAAGCGTAGTACACAAATGGACAGGCCTCAAAGAACTCTAAGAAAATTAGACTCCTTAAATCTTTCAGCAATCCTGAAAAGTTAGCATGACTGTCCTTCTACTCAGTACCCTGTCTGCTCTGAGATGACCTTTTTCTTGCTTTTCAAGCTGTGAAACAGTCCTCTTTCTTCACAATACCAGTGGCTTTACAAACCACTGCACTAGGTACTTAATCTATATCAGCAAGTAAACAAGACTTGCTGAAAAGGTATAGTCCGAAGTGAAAATACTCTCAATATATGGAATAGGTTACTGGGGCGGCTGCTGTGGTGCAGCAGTTAGCGTTGCTACCTCACAGCAAGATGTTCTCCAGTTCGATCCTCTGCTGGGGTGCCTTCTGTGCGGAGTCTGCATGTCCTCCCTGTGGTCATGTGGGTTTCCTCTGGGTTCTCCGGTTTCCTCCCACATCCCAAAGACATGCTGTAGGTGGATTGGACACTCTAAATTGGCCCTAGGCATGAGTGCGTGCATGTGTGTGCCTTCTGTCTGTGGAAGGTTGGGTGCCGGGCTGGCAACTCGACACTGTAAAACTCCACTGCCAATCATGAGCGGACAGGTGATCCACTGAGGCGAACCCTAACCGGGAAAAGCTGAAAGAAGAAGATATTACAGGTAAAAGAAAGTACTGTTTTGGATGGGTAGACATAAATTTATTCCATGGTTATTGTTTGCCCCTGCTTGAGTCTGAGGTAAGCACTATTAACTGCTCAAAAATGGCAGCAAGAACTTTAGTGTATCTAAAGGTATATATGCTAGATATCTTAATGGTCCCTGTGCTCATTTACCTAGTAGTATTTTTATACTCCAAAATAAAAGATTTTATAAGAACATAAGCCAAAACAATAGTGTCCCTTTTAAGCAGTGAGTCAGTGGTGCATGTGATTTAGTAAAATCATTTTGCTAAAGTGCTTAGAATACAAATAACCAAGTTGCAAATGCATGCAGTAGGACAGAACCATCAAAAATATTTTTGTGATGCTTAGAATCGAAAGAGTGCATGTACCATTCAAGAGTATGAAAATTAACATTTTAATTACTGACATTTGAAAGATGAGCTAAAACATTCCATGTTCAAACTGATTGATTGCTCATTCAGACTATCAAGTATCATTAATTCAGAAATTGCTCACTTTATAAATACTGAAATTAAGAAATGTATGGTTCAGTTTCAGATAGTTTAGACAGAAGCTCATTTAATACTGGGTCATTGACTTGCCAGATGGTTATAATGGTAAAAAGAATTCATGGTTTGCATACTGAAAATGAGATCTTGGTATATAACTGAGAAGTTTTTATTTTTGGTCTTGGTTGTTTGCCAGGTCTCTGGCATATTTTCACTTGATTATAACATACCATAAGTTGTGTATGCCCCAAGGAAATTTCCAGTAGTAAGTGAATGTTTGCAGAATATATGCAAATAATGTAGAGAGCAGAATTGCGTCGAAGAAGCAGACTTTTTAAGCCTAATTACCTTGTGACTAGTATGGCTAGTGAATAACCTGATAATGTTTTTATAAGACTATATCTGCAAGACATGAATAAAGCCATAATGAAGGAGCATTATCTAGTTTTACTGTAAAAATGATTATGGTGTACCAAATATTTTTTGTTGTTTTTGCATTTAGTGTTAATCAAGATTGTTTACAACTCAGTCTAACTTCGGAATGCTCTAAGCTGTGTACGTGTTTATGCCCATAGGAAGATTCAGATTTCTTATGCTGTATCAAAGTAAACGGGTGGGCTTGATGGTATTGATATGATATGACCAGAAATATTCCTTTCAACCTCTTAGTGCAAAATATCTGGACAAAGCCAAAAATGGGGGCACGACAACAAAGGCCCAAAAAACAGGATAGGTTCTAAATATTGCTCTTACAAAATTTAAAAAACTGTTATTCTGTCAGTTTTCTATTAGCATGCATTTTCGGAAGGATATGAAGTCTGAAGCTCAAATGCAGAGGCATGCCTGGCTAAAAATCACATATTACATGCTTTTTTTATTCTTTATTGAGTCTGAAGCTCAAATGTCTTGTCATTAATGTCTTCAGTCCTCTGATTTTCCAGAAAACCACAAATTTTATAAGAAACTGATAAATAATATGAGACAAAAATGTGGACCTTCTGTGAAAATCTGGACAGTTGAGAGGTATGCCAGAAAAACAACATGTAGAAGATTAAGTAATGTACCAAATGGAATGTGGCAGTATAAATTGCATGAGTGTCACAGCGTAACTACAACCCAAGTAAGAGATTAAAATTAGTGTGCATGAACTTTAAAGGCCTTGAAATCAGGTGCTGAAGTTGTACAATGATTTTAACCCGAGGTAAGCAAGCACATTTGACTTTAATGGGCATATTGAATATTTTGACGTTTGTGCCCACTCTGATGCTATTATGTGGTTCTGGAAGACGTACACAGTGTGGCATGTAGCAGGTAAATGACTTTGAATTACTATTGTCTTTTGTAAGCCATGTACCTTAATGCATTGTGATATGAATAAGATAGCTGACTTATCAGTTGATGCTGCCCAGCACCAGAATAAATATAATCAGATTGTGAAGGAACTGCTTGCAGCTGAATGCACCTTTAAAAAGCTTCATGAGATTAGTAATAGAAAAGAGGTTCAGACTGAGTGAACAAAAGCCGTTAAAGAGTGCTTTCAACAAGTCGATGCATAATATATCACCAGCACTGCAAGGGATGCTGCTGTGTTTGCAAAACTGTGATCTGAGAGTAAGTTAGAAACCAAGCTGTCAGATACAATACAGCATGTGTGCAGTCATTTGTGTTTTTGAAGCGGGATTATCGGGAAGAATTTCTGGGAGAGAAAGTAGAAGTTATTTGTATTGCACTGCAAATTGCCCACAATCTCGGAACATTTCAAAGATATACCAAAGGTCCAGAGATGAGAATGCTGAAGCATCTTTCTTTGAAGGATTGTCTGGAGTAGACTTTTAGACTTGGACGTAGTTTTCACTTGGGGCAGGAGATCAGTTGTAACTCTGGTATGTTGTTTAAGATAGATAAATTAGTAATATTTTTCTCAACTGACTTGGAATTATGAGACTATATGAATCTTCAAGTGAGAGTAAAAAAAAGAAAGAAAAGCATGTAATATGTGATTTTTAGCCAGGCATGCCTCTGCAGATACAACAGGTTATGCTGCAGTGTGCTTGTATCTAATAGACATTAAAATAATCAGACAAACCTTGAGGTTACACAGTTCCAGGAAGACTGTGCTCAGAATTTGGTATAGGTCTTTTCACATGTGGAAATAGTATGTGCTTCAGGTGTAAAGATATATTGACTATGTATATTTTCATATGTAAGTACTAGGCTAGCTGCCATTGCGGGCCATATTAAGCCTACTAATTTCCCTTTTTGTATTTGAATTAACCTATTCCATTTTGGGAACTGTATATGTTAACTATTAGAAGTTTCCAGAGATTGTAACACTGACTAATGACATTGAAAGCAGTTTAATAGGGCATATATTCACAGTGCTGTTTGTCAGTGTTCCTTATTATGTGAGTACTACGTTCAGTAGTTCAGAACTATGAGAATTCCAGCATATACAAGATTAAATTGTGTTTAGACCAATATTCCAGCTGCTAACTGTTAAAATAGTTAAGCAGTGTCGGAGGAAAAATCCAAGTAGTAGCAGTGACTGTTGCATTGCTTTCCTGTGGTATGTAGATATTCAGACATGTTTTTTTATAGATTGCATCATGAAAAAAGTGTTTGCCATCTTTTTGTTGAGCCCTGAGAATAAAGTTTAAGTGCAAGAGACACTGAAGCAGAATCGGTCCAAAAAATTCCAGTTGATAGATTATGGTGCCAGTATAGAAAAATAGAAAATGTTATGCATTTTTCCTATCTTATTTCAGAGAATTGACACTTTCCCAAGTTATAATTGAGCTCTAATCTTCAATATGGATGCTTCCTCTAGTCTCCAAAAGTTGTGCAACCATATAAACTTTCTTCTGTAGAATTGACAAAAAGTGCTGAAAGTTTTATTTGAAATCCACTGCAAAGCTTTCTGCAGTTTCTCATGAGTAACTTAATTGCTTATATGTAATTAAGGCATGCAATGGTTTGGAGACAGGAAAACCAAGGATCATAAAATGCAGTTTAAGTGTATTTTAAAGAAACAGCTGTCCAGAATTATAAAAGCAAGTTTTCATTAAGTAAATAGATGTATCCTCTAAGGAGGGAGATGCATCTCCTACTCATATCCTTCCTATTTCTGAGAAGGGAACTAATATAATCTGATGCAATTTAGTTATGCCTGTTTTATTATAGCAATATTTTACCCACGGTTGATGTGGTTTGGTCACGAGGGCGAAGCCCGAGTGGCCAAACAAAGACAACCGTAGGTAAATCCAGCATTACCTATACCCAGAAGTGGGTTATTGCTATTATACAATGACATTATTTAGGGAAAAAAAAAAAAAAACTTTTCTTAAATAATGGCATTGTATAATGCCTCCTTTCTGCCTGTCCGCAGCTGTCTGGTATTCTGCGGCGGTTCTGATGTACTGCGCATGCATATGCTTACGCATTGCATCAGAGCTGTGCGTGCAAGCAACGGAGAAAGCAAGATCGCCGTTGCTTCTTACAAACTGTCTCGCTATGTTAAAGGAGTTTAACATAGTGAGACAGCTTTATAAAAAGCAACAGAGAATCTCCGTTGCTTTTTTTAAAGCTGTCTCGCTGTGTTAAACCCATTTAACATAGCGAGACAGCTTTAAAGAAAAGCAACGGAGAAAGCAAGATCTCTGTTGCTTTTTACAAATTGTTTCGCTATTTTAAAGGAGTTTAACATAGCGAGACAGCTTTAAAAAAAAGCAACGGCGAAAGCAAGATCTCCGTTACTTTTTTAAAGCTATCTTGCTATGTTAAACTCCTTTAGCATAGTGAGACAGTGTGTAAAAAGCAACGGAGATCTTGCGTTTTCCGTTGCTGTAAAAAAAGACTTATACTAATGGAAAAAGTCTGGGCGACCGGACCTTTTTCCATTAGTATAAGTCTGATTTACAGTGTGCACGCTGACCAATCAGCATGCACGTTTTGGAATATTAAGGGGGGTTGTTGTATAAATGAGAAAGAAAGTATGTAATCTGATGATTCCTAAGTTTTGTGGAAAAGGAATAATAAGCTAAAATAGACATATATTTGGATCTGGAATAGGAGAACCATCAAGTTTTGTGGAAAATATTGAGGTAACTATTTTTTTGTAAACTTTCTGTCTGCATTTCTGCATATATGTCTTTTATGAATTTCTTAACTATTCCTGTCTGTATAAGAGACTATTTTTCTTTTTCTGTGCATTGTTTTGACCTCTTCATATTTAATCTGTGTCAGCACTGTTTTCCTTATTGTTTAATTTTTATTTATTAATTTCTAACATCTTGTAGATGGGTTATTTATGTATTATATTAGAAGAGGATTGTTATTTAGTAATGCAGGTTGATAAAGCCTGACTAATGCCTCCATGTAGCCAGATTGCTTGAGTATTCTACCAGTGATTTATCAGTAGTTATGTGTGTGTGTGTGTGTCTGTGTCTGTGTGTGTGTGTGTATATATATATATATATATATATATATATATATATATATAAATCAAAAGCAGCAGGTAACTGGTATGTCTGGGTCTCTAGCTGTGCCTACAGTAGTGGCAGTATTACTGTGCCAGGAAGAAAAATGGGAGAGAGATTGGAAAATTATGCTAGCTGTTCCATTAGTGTGAGTGCGTTTGAAAATATGCGCATAGCTGTTAATGTCATTAGGGTGCACTACACTACTCTAGTTCACACAGAGGGTAGTTAAAATGTGGCATGCTAGGCCAAGGATTCAGCTCAGTAAGTGATCAATGTACAGCTGTAGTCTGGGTGTGGATGTTGGAAGCCCATAACCAGGACGGTAGTACATATTCCCTGTATGCTTTTTGGGGTCAGGTTGCATTTGGCGGATGGTTTATTGAATCAGATTTGTGTGCACTTTAACCATTTCTGTGCCATTGGTTTTGAATCAAGACTATCCCTTTGGTAACCAGCACACCTTTTGGGGACATTGGAGCATATACAAGGACTGTACTCCTAGACTGTCATATACCCAGGTGTCACACTTGTTGGCAGCTGTCCCACGATAATAGAGAAAACTTCTGATTGGTAGGAAGGAAACAAGATGGAATTTGGAAGACATTATGATGAGCAGCCAACAACAATTGTGCTGAAGCATGCAAGATTATCTCTTACTATAACGTCAGGTAGTATACTGCTGAGAAGATGCAAGACACATTTGCCCATAGTAAGTATTACTTTGACAAGTTGCCCATGACATTGATATAGTCTACTGAGGTTGTCTGCAGGCACGTCTAACGTACATTTGAGCATGTAGAACTTCGGCAAAGTCTATTATCACAAGATATTGAAGTTCTAGTTTTCTCCATCTGCAACTGTAACAGCCACTTACATGACTATTTCCCTTAGTATCAAATTTAAAAGGTGTGGTAAATCTATAACAGTACCAGTTTATTTTAGTTTGTATTGGTCACTAAAATAAATGATGATTTTGTGACTTCAGTAAATGACTTGGTTGTGTTTACTGAAATAAAAAAACTGTCTTGTTGAGTAATATTTACGAACTAATTAATGCATGAATTAAATTCCTGTAAATGCCTTGTGTTGTGTATATGCTGCTCTATGCAAGTTAAATCCTTATTGTAAAGGATTCTTATATTTTCTGTCCTTTTTAATTATTGGTGCCTTTTCATCAAAGTATAAACCATGTAAACTGGTCATAGTCTAGTTGCTCGTACAACTGAAGTGATAGTCTGTGAGCTGGCAGCAGAACACCTCATTGTCCATTTCTTGTTTACTTGGCCTAATAATTTAAATTTAATGGGTGAGTCAGAGGAATGAACATCACTTGAGTATGTATGACCTGTATTGCAAGTAAGGCAATCAAAAGGTACAGGAAAAGAAGTCCAGATGAAAGCCTTTAAGCATGGCTCCTCCTTAGTCAGCTGTTCTTGCAGTGATTATCAAGCTCTAGTTAACTTGCTATGTTTTGCCAAGGTTGCGGTCATTAGGTTTTTGTCATCATAGATCCTGTCGTAGAGATGCAGCAGAGCAGCTCTTCCTTTACATCACTCACCTTAGAGCACTGAGAGCAGATTCTAGGCCTGAGATACCCATATTAAATCCTAAATATGGTAATTGTTGTTTTATGATTGCAAAATGTGACCTGCTCATATTTTTTATATGTTTACTGTGACAGATGTGAGCAATACAAGCAGCTGAAGAGAGGGACACACATGTGCACACACTTAAACCTCATATAGAGGAGTGTTTCACTTTGCTCTTGCAGTAATTTGTATAGTTTAAGTCTGCACAGTACTGAGAGAGAAGCTTTAGCCTGAGAAGATTAGGCTTGTACTGGTGAGAGTATTATTACACTGTTCCTATGTGGCTGCAGGTGTGGAGTGTGCTTCTGGTCTTCAGTGGTTCATCCTTGCATTGTCTTTCCTGAATAATTGATCTGATGTTGTCTTTTCTGTCTGCCACAACAGATGAGTATAATGGAGCGGAACAGATCTGATGCTGGCAGCTAAGAACTTTGGTTCTAGGTCTCAAGCTCCTTCGGTCTCCCATAATGTACTGTTGCCTTTACTGCCCTTAGATCTAGTTTGCTGTGCTAGAGGGCAGACATGTTCTTCAAGGCTCAGCTAGTTTGTGCTTAGATAAGTCTTTTCTTCTCCATTTTTTTTCTTTGACATTTGGCTAGTTGTAGCCAGTCCTCATTCCCCCCTCCGTTATTGAGAAGTTTTGGGAAGTTGGCTGCTGGTTTTTTTAAGTGGCTTTGGGTGTTTGCTTGTTGTTCTTGGAAATCAGTAGAGAGAGAATTTCTTTCTCTTCATCACTAGTTGTTAATCTGCTTGTACTTTATTACTTGAATACTTTGTCATCTTGAAAAACACCCCAAATGTAGATAATGCTTCTGTTTTCAAGTGTGTGGCCTGCAGCCACAAAATCCCGCTGCAGGATTCACATGACAGATGTGTACCTTGCCTAGATTCTGCACATCTTAATAGGTCAGATGAGATTAGCTTCTCTCTTGGACCTCTAGACCAATCAGATCAGTGTTAAAAGCTTGTGTTGAAGGGCCTTGTCCCTGATTAAAAAGTCCTCTGACATGTCTGGGAAGGATAGACCTAGGGGAAAAATAGGACAGGGATCCTGGCAATCTAGAAAAAGGTCTTTGGAGCCTTTTGTATTTCAAGGTCCCAAGCTAGTGATCCCTTGACCCTTGGATTTGGCATCTCCTTCGGCTAAGGTTTGGGTTTGATCTCTGGCTGTCTCTTGCATACCCGATCCGATAGTTTCATTGTAGGTGTCTCCTTCTGGGATCCAGTCACCTACTCTTCCTCCAGAAAGGTGTGTGTACTGATCCTGTAGAAATCCATTGTTGGCTTCTTCAGGTCAGTGAGGTCTTCTAGGCGCTTGTTCAGGGCTGATGTAGACAGGATGATAAGGTCCTTTTTGAAAACCCAAATTCAGCTGGGGTGAGGTTCTTCCTGCTCCCCCTTCTTTGGGAGTGGTGAGACTTTTCCTGAATACTCTTAGCATTGACTAACCTTCTCCAGCCCTTATGATGTATCCAGTAATTTTTGGATCCGAATGCAACCCATGTGCCCCTCTGCTGGAACCAATGACCTAGGCATTATCGACTGTGGTCTGTTTCTTTAACCCATTTGATTCTAATTATGCCAGATTTAGATTGGGTCATGGAGCTGAGAGGTCTGTGTCAGGGCTCTGGGACTGGTGTTGACTCTGAAGTTTTCAGAATCTTCCCAGCCTCTTAGGATTTCTGTGCTCGACAACTTGACATTAGCTTCTGCTTGAGATCCAGGTGGGGCTACATCATGTGGAGGGCTTTTATCAGGATTTTTGGATCCAAGGAGTTCTTCCTCGTGACCTACTTTGGCATGATGTGTTTGAATAAATCTTGTCCCACTTGAGAGAGGGAGTGACTGCACCTTCTCAGATCCACCCAGAACCCTGAAACATTTGGTTCTTCAGTACCACAATGTCATCTTTCCATGGACCAGTCAGCACCAAGCAGTCTAAAACAAACCTAGGTTCAGGGTTCAAGTACAAAAACAAAGGAGGAAAGCAGTTTGGAAAATAATCCACTAATTAAAAAAAACAAATCCGGCTGCGAGCTGGCACCAACTCCAGAAAGGAACTGTAACAAGTGTCCAAACCACCACAAAACACTTTATTTAAGCCAGCAATGATAAAAACACAGAAGAACTCTGGTACGACCAAGGTTTCCAGTTTCAGTTGAAGTTTTAATGTTCAAACACAAGCGCTTTCGCAGGAAAACCGGCTTCATCAGATGCTAATAAATACCACTAAAATGTGCTTCTATTTATACAACCTCTAACAAGTACAAGTTGTCACATGATACAAACTAAGTGATAATTAACATCATAGGATGTAACTTGAACTCCCTGACCTACTGAGTGAAGTAAATGCACACAAACATACATTGCTGTTTGTAAAAAGCACTTATGAAAAATGTATAAAACACGCATGTATATGTAAATATATATATATATTTATAAATTTATAGGAAGCCTTTTTCAAAAAATTCCATTTTACATGCTAATAGTTGCCATCCTTCCCACATCATTAAAAATATACCTAAGGCACAATTTCATAGGGTTAAAACCATATGTTCGCAAGAACAGACATATAGTTTTTTTGAAAAAGATATGGAAAATAGATTTAAAGCTAGGGGGTATAATACAGCCACGATAAATATAGCCAAACAACAAATTAATAGCCTGGACAGAGATTCTCTGTTGCAAGATAAATCAGAGGGGAAATTTAATCAAGCTTCAACTATTAGATTTGTGACAACATATGCTAGTAATGTCCATTTGATTAAACAAATCATAGACAAATATTGGTCTATATTACATAATGATCCTTATTTAACTACCATAATAGGTGATCACTGTGTATATTCTTATAAAAAAGGCAAGACAATAGGACAACATTTTTCTGGCTATAAAAGACACATCAATGTAGTTAAAAATACTAGTATCACTTCTAAAGGCAGCACATATTGTGGGAATTGTATTTATTGCAAGCTTATGTCCAAAACGTCCTCTTTTACCTCTATCAATACAAGCAAAGTTTATGATATATTAGGTCTGATTACATGTAATACACCTTGGGTTGTATATATGGCGGTATGCAGATGCGGAGCATTTTACGTAGGCCAGACATCTTGCATGCTTAAACAAAGAATAGCAACACATGTTAGTGATATAAAGTGTAGGAGGGCTAGGAGTGCATTGTATAAACATACTTTGGAATATACAACGGCACATTTTATATTTGTGGGTATTGATAGGGTAGTTGATACTAGTTTGGGGGATAGGGCAAAGCATAATATATTAGATCAAAAAGAAAGAAGATGGATTGTTAATTTGGGTGCTATGCATAAACCAGGTCTTAATGACCATTGGTAATTAAGCATTGATTAAATATTGAATAATAAGTTTGGATCTAGAATGTTTTTTTGCTTGGGTATGTGTATATAAGTATATATTAATATATATATCCAAAAATAGTAGTTACATATTTTATGTAATAGGATAGTTGTTGTTATTATTATTATTATATATAAATGCATACCAAATATTGTAAATTATGGGTACATTATTGGCAGAATAGTATTTAATTTAAATACAAGATAGCATGCATAACCTTTCTATTTATTTATGGTTAAATGGGGTAAGGGTCACTTTAATGTCAGCATGTTGGTTTTGTATTTAAACTAGTAACTGAACGTCTGTCGTCACACACTGATGACGCTTTGGTGAAAGCGAAACCGGTCTGTGGGGTGACTGCACGGCTTTAATAAAGCTCTCCTTCAAAGACGGCTGTGGATACTTATTTTGTGGATCTATCTTTTGTGCTGGACTTTTTTTGGTATGTTATATATATATATATATATATATATATATATATATAAAACAATCTTTTGAATGCAACCTTAAAATATAACACTTGTATATCTATAAAAGTGTACATATAAAAATGTGTAAAGAATATTTATAAATAAGCACATTTCATTGGTGAGACAGCTAGGAAAGAAAAATACTAACTAAACAAGGGTCTGGATTTTAGCTGAGGTTTAAGTGGCACATATTCATTTAAACCATGCCCTGAATCTCCGCTAAGTCTAATAATCCATCTGGCCTCTAACTGCTCAGTCATATTGAGTGCACCCCCCTCCCGACATTCTCAAAAATTCTGCCTATGGCCATAAACTTAAAGATGTGTTCAGAGTTGGTACTGATAACATGCTTGGCCAAAGCACTGGTTTTATTTCTCCTACTAATATAATGTGTTCTCATATCGTCTGTTTTGCCTATATAGAACTTTTTACATTTAAGGCAATAGGCTAAATAAACTATATGTTGGCTATCACATGTGGCTTGCACCTGAAAATGAAATGCTCTATTCTGATCTGGATGTTCAAAGCTGGTTGTGTTATTAATATAGTTACAGTAGTTGCATTTACCACATGGGTATGTTCGAACCACTCTATTTGAATAAAAAGTACTCCTAGGATAGCATAGCTGCTTTTGAGGGACTTCATATTCCTAAATAAAAACTTAGGGATATTTGTGAACTGAAAGATGCTGAGCCTATGTGTGGTAAGAACACCCCAGTGCCTCCTCACTATATCCATATAGGAAGAAACATTGTCTGAATAGTGTAAGGGAACCTTAAGTTTCATGCTAGGTGGCTTTCTGGAGGCCTGTTCACCTCTATAGTTGCATGTAGAAAAATAAGACATGGCTACAGTTTCCCTCAATCCTGTCACCTCATTAACATCAGTTAGGACATCTGCCTCATTATATCCTCTGTCAGTTCTTGACTCGATACCTTGACCTGCTGCTGAAAATCTTCATGTACATTAAGTCTTGAGGCTCTGAACACCTGATTACGCATCAGATTCCTGAAAATGTATGAAGGATGCATACTATCATAAGAAGGAAGGTG
The DNA here is from genome assembly GCF_019279795.1 of Protopterus annectens. Taxonomy (NCBI): domain Eukaryota; kingdom Metazoa; phylum Chordata; order Ceratodontiformes; family Protopteridae; genus Protopterus; species Protopterus annectens. The sequence goes on along the minus strand of NC_056734.1, from coordinate 407,049,300 downwards.
GTTGACATGGCAGGGTTTCCTATAGAGCTTAGTGTGTATACTACCATTGCCTCAACTTCTACACACACATCCAAAAAATTAACAATTGATTTGGAGCATGTAGATGTGAATCTCAAAAAAGTGATGCTTGTGTTGATGTAACTTTCAGAATCTTTAAACTGTTCTTCAATGCTTCCCCATAGGACAAACAAGTCGTCCACGAATCTCCTATAAAGAAGTACATGCTTACAAAAAGGTCCTTGTAAAACATGTTCGAATTCCCATAAAACCATGACACCGTTGGCGTTGGTGTTGGCACAAGATGTGTCCATGGCTATGCCAGTACGCTGCCAATAAACTTTACCATCAAATTAGGAATATAGTCTTCTTCAACACACACCTTAAAAGAGCACCTATCTTGGCCAGCTCATCTTAACTAGTATTACTGAACCTTCTTAAAAAGCATTCAGTGCTCTCCACACTGATTATTAGGTATCACTGTAAAAAGTGGTGCAACATCCGGTGTTACCAATATCAAATGCTTTTCACTATTGCTAGAATTTTCCAGAAAAGCATGCATATCACTTAAAAAAAATGTTCAGTGTCCTTCAACACATGGTTAATCTTACATGTTTCACTGTTGCAGTCATCACACTTGGGTTATTGTGCCAGGGGTAGCCCTCAGCCGGCCCGAATACCAGAGGCTTAGTATTTCTGCATCGGTTGCTGTCGCTCCAGGACTGACGTCAGGTCATCAGTGGTATAAAAACAGGCAGCCAACGCCATTACATCAGTCTTTCTTGCCAAGGAGCCCGAAGCAGAAGCACTTTGCACGAGTGCTGGTCGGCCGTTACCTGAGTTTTTGTTTCCGAAATTGAAGTTGAAGTCTTCTAAAGCCAAGTACCCCATTGGGGATCCTTTTTTTTCTTGCTCTAACCGATGTCAGAAAAAGTTAACAATTGCCTCGCCTGTGGAAAGTAAATACCACACGAAGAACCAAATCCTTTACAAGGTGTACTCACTTCAGTAGAAAACTGGAAGAACAAGTACAAGCTGCCAAAGTTGTAAAAACAGGTTTATTCCAACGCACAAAGCAAAGAACACTCCAAGATAGTAGCACCAGTTCACCAATGACCTAGGTTTCGTCCCAAGGAAATGACTTCATCAGATTGGTGAAGTAGTACTGCTTATTTATATCATAATGAATTAAACAATTACACTCAATTAATTCCATTAAAAAGACAAAGCAGCAATAAACATCCCCTATACTTGAAAAATTTTAAAAATAAAAATAAATAAATAAGAACATCCTTTAATTTCATACATGTTTACCATATTGAATTGTTACTTGTAGTAAAATAAAATATATAAAAAGAATAATATGTGGATGAAGGTTAAGTACCAACAATTCCACACTAAATCTATAGTATCCTAATAAACTGATACTCTATGTTGTTCTATAAATTCCCTATAAATGTGTATATGAAATGTGTGTGAATAGCTACCAAGTATTAAAAGTGTATAAATAAATTCTTAACAATGGAACAATATTACATTATATATGTATGTAGTGTATAACTAGTGTTAACTAGTTGCTCCTGTCCGGAATAAGATTTGATATATAAAAAAAATGGACCATCCTAGCCCCCTACGCTCAATGCAATAACATGAAATACTATGTGTTCTGAAGATTTTTTAGTTTAAGCCAAGGCTTGATTGAAAGAAATTCATTCAGGCCTGGATCATGATTTGCATCAAGTCTAAGTTGCCATGTAAGCTCGCTCATGTCTAGGTGGTATTGGGTAATTCTCCCCTGTTGATCAAAACAGACCTGTTGGATCACACAAAATCTAAAACTGTGTCCCTCATTAGCCATAACGTGTCTTGCTAGGGCATTTGTCGGTTTTTGGTGTTTTATGTCAAGAATGTGTTCTTTTATTCTATCTCTAAACCTTCTACAGGTTTTCCCTACATAAAATGCCTTGCATTCTTGACACTTGGCTACATATACTAAATTTTGGCTATAACAATCAAAATGTCCATTTATTAAAATGTCATGTTCATTAATAGATACTGTGTGTCCTGATGTTCAAATATATTTACAAGTTGTACATCTACCACATTTATAATTCCCCTTACATTTGTTACTATTGACCATGGTATCCATCTTACTTCTCTCAAAAATGTCCTTTAGTGACATGTCCTTTTTATAAACAAACTTCGGCTTATGTGAAAAAATCCTCTATTCCACCTTATTGCTATAAAATATCTCCCAATACTTCATAATTATGTTAACTAAAAACTCAGAATCCGTATTGTATTTCAAGATGTACAATATAGTGTCATTTCCAAAAGTGTTTAATTCTCTGTTGTTTGTAGAATACCCAAATTGATCTACTTTGGATGAAATAATTGGAACTATAATCCTATTGCTTCTTTTAAGTGTGATTTCCCTTTTCAAATCTAAGCAAAGTTTTTGCGGGTAACCTCTATTGAGAAACATTTTTATCACAAAATCTAATTCCTTCTCAAAGTCCACATTATCACTGACCATATGCACCACCCTAACCATCTGCCCTTTTACTATGGCTTTTTTTTGATGTGGGGGGTGCCAACTATCATAATGTAGGTAAGAGTTTGAGAAGGTAGGTTTTCTGAAAATGTTTGTTTTAACCTTACCTTCTTTTTCATTATATGTTAAACTCACATCCAAATAGTCTATCTTTTCGGTGTTAACCTGATATGTAAACTTTAGAAACCAAACTGTGTTATTAATATACTCAAGAAAGTTATTCAATAATAGTTTTTCCCCCGTCCAAATGATAAAAATGTCATCCAAAAATCTCAAATACATGTTGATAAATGGACTGTATTCACTTGTGTGTACATATTTTCTTTCCCAATAGGCCATAACATAATTGGCGTAGATGGGAGCACAAGCTGCCCCCATAGCTACGCCAAAAGATTGCTTAAAATAATGGCCATCAAAATACAAAAAATAGTTTCTTAGTACTAAGTCCATTAATCTAACATATGTATTGACTTCATCTTGTTCATAAACTCCAGTAACATAAAGTTGTTCCTCTAACCATTCTAAACCTTCGTCGTGTGGGATCACACTAAATAAGTTACACACATCTATAGTAACAAAGTAAAATTCTTTTGGTATATTCCAATGTTTTATACATTCCAAAAAATGCCATGAATCCTTTACTAAGTGTGGTGTAACTCCTAAACCTTTCTTTAGTTTCTGATCCAAAAACTGGCTTACAAAACTAACTTTGCTACGTTTTCCATCCACTATAGGTCTAAATTTCACATTATTTAGTCCTTTGTGAATCTTGGGTATTCCAAAAATGGCACTCACAACAGGGAATTGATTCAACATAAACTCATAGTCACTTTCAGTTATCTCACCCTGATATACCATATCGTCCAAGGCCATATCTATTTTTTGATAAGCTATTTTAATTTCGTTAAGACTAACTTCACTATAATTATCTTCTAATAACATGGACATCATAATGCTGTTATAGTCTTGCTTGTTAGTGACAACTATCCCATTGCCCTTGTCCGGTTTCATGATGCATATACACTCTTTGTTCCTAATAAATTTTAAAATATCATTTTCCTCTTTTGTTAAGTTACTTTTACCTAAACACTCTCTGTGTCTGTAGTGTTCCCTAAATTCTTTTTCACATAAACATTCAAAAATTGAACTGAATGGTTCATACAAGGATTAAATACACTGAATTTTTTTAGGACCCTTCCATCATTACCGTACCCAGTGTTACTGAAATCCGTTTCAATATTAATCTTTAAATTCATTTTACGAGTGAATAGTTTTAAGTCTATAAGTGAATCTACTATATTCCCCCTCCTGCTTGGTACAAAATTGAATCCTTTAGATAGAAAATCAGCGTGTTTTATATAAAAAAAAATAATAATTGATTTGGAGCATGTAGAGGTGAATCTCAAAAAAGTGATGCTTGTGTTGATGTAACTTTCAGAATCTTTAAACTGTTCTTCAATGCTTCCCCATAGGATAAACAAGTCGTCCATGAATCTCCTATAAAGAAGTACATGCTTACAAAAAGGTCCTTGTGAAACATGTTCGAATTCCCATAAAACCATGACACCATTGGCGTTGGTGTTGGCACAAGATGTGCCCATGGCTATGCCATTACGCTGCCAATAAACTTTACCATCAAATTAGGAATATAGTCTTCTTCAACACACACCTTAAAAGAGCACCTATCTTGGCCAGCTCATCTTAACTAGTATTACTGAACCTTCTTAAAAAGCATTCAGTGCTCTCCACACTGATTATTAGGTATCACTGTAAAAAGTGGTGCAACATCCGGTGTTACCAATATCAAATGCTTTTCACTATTGCTAGAATTTTCCAGAAAAGCATGCATATCAGTTAAAAAAATGTTCAGTGTCCTTCAACACATGGTTAATCTTACATGTTTCACTGTTGCAGTCATCACACTTGGGTTATTGTGCCAGGGGTAGCCCTCAGCCGGCCCGAATACCAGAGGCTTAGTATTTCTGCATCGGTTGCTGTCGCTCCAGGACTGACGTCAGTGGTATAAAAACAGGCAACCAACGCCATTACATCAGTCTTTCTTGCCAAGGAGCCCGAAGCAGAAGCACTTTGCACGAGTGCTGGTCGGCCGTTACCTGAGTTTTTGTTTCCGAAATTGAAGTTGAAGTCTTCTAAAGCCAAGTACCCCATTAGGGATCCTTTTTTTTCTTGCTCTAACCGATGTCAGAAAAAGTTAACAATTGCCTCGCCTGTGGAAAGTAAATACCACACGAAGATTTCCATTCTTACTGCATCACCTGTTTAGGCCCAGACCAAGACGTCCCTCGCTGCCGGTTTTATGCTTTGTTCAATGCCTGAACTATTCATCTTCGGGCCCTTATTGTAGCTAAATACTTTTGCTCTCGATCTCCGTATTCTGAAATGGCTTTGGTAAGCCATCCAACTACCGATCTTCTGAAAAAACATGAGGATAAAAAAAGAGACAGACCGCACAGGTCCAAAACTGCCAACGATGATTCCGTTAAGCTAGTCGCCAGTAAGTGAGGCACTTTCGCAGCCACTGATGCCTGCATTGACGGATTCACAGGCCGCTACCGAGACCCATTCGGAGTCCGGTATGCTGCGAGACTCTTCTTTGACTACGGAACCTGTGGATGTCTCTACCTTGGGTGGGTCCAGAGCCACTGTGCAGGCACTGTCTTCTGAGGAAGTTCTTCGTCATACTGATATTCGACACAAACCGACTTCTTTTGCATCTTCAGTTCTATCTAAAACTACCGAGTTTCAAAGGCCAAGAGTACGAGCTACGCCTAAAAGACCAACAACCCAAACTCACGCTCCTGCTTCTTTGCCACAATCACAGATGCTTAAAATGGCAGAAGACCTTATCATGCTGATTAGGGGAAGCCAATCTTCCCCTACTAAAAGAGAAAGAAACTTGTCCCCAGAACATTTATCTGACCAAGAGTCCAACGACTCTGAGGTTTCTGATTATGAAGACATGCCTTTATCTACTTGTGAGGATTCAGATGCAGAGGAATCCATTCCTTCTGCCTCTCCTCCAGAGGATTTTTGTTTTGGTGAAACCCTACATACTTTGAGAGAGCACTTCCATTGGGAATGCCAGGATTATCCTCAGTCAAAAAAGAGACTCGGGGAATTTTTCGATTTAACACAGCATAGACCTTTAGCTATATCCCCTGTTCTGGATTTTGTGGATGATGTCTTTATGGAATCCAGTCTAACTCCTGATACTTTACCTCCTGCTCCCAGGAAACCTGACAGATACTACACTCCCTGGAAATCTGACAGGTATTAGAGTCCCTGACTCGCACAAATTTATTTTCAAGAATCCTACTGCTGACCCAGAGGTCATCTCCCAAGGACCTAAAAATAAAAGCAACTACAGCTAAGAATCCCACCCCCTCTGACAGAGATTCTCGAGCCTTAGACAAATGGGGTAAAAAGTATATACCTCTGCAACTCTTGCTATTAGAGCATTAAATTGTCAGTTCCACATGCTGACATACCAGCAATATACCATGGAACTCATTAAACAAAAATTATCTACCTTCCCTGACTGTGTAGAAAATAAAGATTTGCAGGAACATATGCATTCTGTAAGCCAAATCAGTAAGCATACCCTGCAATGTGGGTTTGACACCCTAAAAGCATCCTGCAAGGCAGCAGTCACAGGTTCTGTACTAAGAAGACATGCTTGGCATAGGAACAGTCCTTGCCAGATCATGTCAAATCAAAATTATTGGACGCACCACTGAACAAAGACAATCTGTTTGGCACCAAAGCAGAAGAGGTTTTAAAAACGATGGAAGAAAAGGCTAAGTCTATGCAGACAGTTAGACTTTTTGGAGGTTCAGCCTCCAAGATTCAATAGGCATTGCCCCTCAAAACATTGTTTTTTTTCAGCCCCATCAAGGCCACTTCAGACTAGACCTATGGGTAACAGACCCCCCCAGACAGCAGTCTCAGGGTAGGCAGTGATCTAAGCAATGGAGTTCCTCCACTTCTAAACCAGGGAGTGTTAAGCCGCCCCCTTATGGAAAGAATTCCCAATGACTCCTCAACTCCTCCTATCACCTCTGCCCATCTGCTCATGCCCCTAGGAGGAAAACTTGCCTCCCATGCAGAAAACTGGGCCTCCATCACCAATGATTGATGGGTCCTCAACATAGTGTCCCAGGAGTACAAATTTTATTTCCACACTGCGTACGCCAAAGGGATACCCAGATCTTCCTCCAAACCAGTGGGCAGAGGCACAAAACCAAGTTCATTCCCTGCTGTCCATGAGGGCGATTCAGCCTGTTCTTGCAGATCAGACAGACCAAGGGTTCTATACTTTTTCTGGTACCCAGAAAAGAGGGCACCTGGCGCCCAATCTTAGATCCATCTATTCTAAACACCTTCCTGGTGGTACCAAAATTCAAAATGCTCACACTGCAGCAGCAGCTTCTCCCTTTGCTGTCCAAAGATGCCTGGTTAGCCACTCTAGACCTCAGAGGCCTATCCGCATATCCCAATCAGAGAGTCATTTTAGGGAAGGTTCTATGCATTACCACTTCTCTGCACTTCCCTTTGGCTCCCAGAGTTTTCACAAAATACCTGGCTCCAGCCATTGCTTTTTGCAGACAAAGAAATATTCAAATTTACCCTTACTTGGATGGCTGCCTGATTCAGGCAGACAGTCAGAAAAAGCTGTTACAGCACCTGACATTTGTAAAGGACCTTAATAACCTCACTGGGGTACACTATCAACAAGAAGAAATCCAAACAAGTCCCCAGTCAAAAAATTGCATTCCTGGGAGCAAGCCTGGACACAGCATCCCAGATGGCATTTCTAACTCCAGAAAAACAAGCCTACCTGACAGGCTACTTCTCTCAACTAGCCACCAGAACCCAGTTATCCATAAGGAAAATCCTGCAAGCTCTACGGTCCATGGCCTCCTGCATTCTACTAATTCCATATGCCAGACTGCATATGAGAAAACTTCAGGGTACTTAAAAAGCCTTTGGTGTCAACATTCTCAGGACCTGGAAAATATTATACCTATGATAACCTGTCTAAGGAAAGACTTTCTTTGGTGGGCAGTAGCATGCAACCACAACAAGGGACTTCACTTTTCACAACCCCACGCCACCCAGACCCTAGCCACAAGACGCATCAGACTGTGGCTCACCTGGACGACAGGTGCATTCAGGGCCATTGGAGTCCAAACCAAATTCATCTGCACATCAACAAAAAAGAGATGCTAGCTGTTCAGCATGCTGTGACATCTTTCAGATCCCTTCTCTCTCCAGGGCCTCTACTAATCAAAACCGACAACACCACAGTAAATGTGGTACATCAGCAAGCAGGGGGAACCCACTCTTACCCACTCTGCAGGCTAGCCATGACCCTTTGGAACATGGCCTCAGCCATGCATATTCATCTGCAAGCTCAATTCCTGCTAGGCTACCAAAACTCTCTGGCAGACAACTTAAACAGAAATCTACTAGACCCAAATGAGTGGCAATTAAACCACACCACCTTCAACCTTGTTACCCAAAAATGGGGTACCCCGAAGGTGGACCTATTTGCCTCGCCCAACAACCACCAGCTCAGCAAATTCTGCACCAGGGAACCTCACAGCAAGGCCTAGAAAGTGGATGCCCTATCCTTCCAGTGGGCAAACCTCTCAAGCTATGCATTTCCCACTGTACCTCTTCTTACCAGAGTATTACTCAAGTTAGGGGAGGAAAGACCAAGCTGATTGCCCCAGACTGGCCACGCCAATACTGGTACCCACTACTGCGCAGTCTGTCCCCGTTGCCTCTGTAGCACCTCCCCCAGATTCCAACTCTCCTGACTCAGCAGGAGGGAGAGTTCTTGCATCCACAGTTGCAGACCCTGAACGTAGCAGCCTGGCTTATTCCTTGACTTCTCCTCCAGTGGCCAGTCTAAGCAAACAAGTCCTGGATGTCATACGTGAAGCCAGACGACCCAGTACTAGAAAATCCTATGCTGACAAGTGGAAAAGGTATTGTTCCTGTATCCAGACTTAAGGAGCTGACGTAGCACAGCCATCCTTACCTTTCAACCTTGATTACCTAGCAGAACTACTCCACAGGGGCCTGTCCTTCTCTTCCATTAAAATCCATGCCTCTGCCATCTCTGCACATTACAGCACTGAGCCACCTGTCTTCTCACACCCTCTCATCAAACAGTTCCTGAGATGGGCTAACAACTTAAGGCCACCAAGAAGAGCCCCTACCCCTGCTTGAGACATTAACTTTGTGTTGGAAAAGCTCATGCTTCCCCCTTAGAGCTTGCAGCTTCAGCAGAGTTAAAATTCCTTTCTTGGAAAACAGCCTTACTTCTGGGCATCATTTCGAGTGTCTGAGCTACAAGCACTTATGGCTGTGGAACCTTTCATCATTTTTCATGCTGACAGGGTCTCCCTCAGGACTAACCCAATCTACATGCCTAAGGTGGCACCCAGTGTGGCTCTCAACCAATCTATTCATTTGCCCACCTTTTTCCCTAAACCTCAAAATAAGGGAGAAAAGATCCTGCACTCCTTAGATGTGCACAGACAGCTCAGATTCTACCTGGATAGGACTAAGCCCTTTAGAAAATCTGACCAGTTACTTACTAGTCAATTTTGCACCAGTGGCAGAGGGCAAAGTCATATCAACACATACCATTTCCAAATGGGTAGCACACTGCATCCATTTATGTTACAAACACCATGGGAAACCACTCCCACAGGGGGTCAGAACACATTCTACTAGGGCAACTTCAACCTCTACAGCCTTTCTCAGAGGAGTCCCTACCAGGGACATCCTGGAAGCTGCAACATGGAGTTCTGTTCATACCTTCACCAAACATTACCACCTGCCTATCTTTTCAAAATCTAGGGCAGGCTTTGCAACCACAGTCCTGCAGGGCATACTAGCCAGCACCAACTCTCTTCTTGACTGCCTCCACCCATTCCTCAGCTTTGGGAATCAACCCAAGTGTGATGACTGCAACAGTGAAACATGAAGAACATAGTACAGTTGTGTACACTTACCATAAATGTAGAAGTTCGAGTGTATTCACTGTTGCAGTTCTGGTTTCCCACCCTCCAGCCCTCTTGTCTCTCTCTCTCTCTCTCTTCCTCACCCTTACAGGGCTATTGGTATTTACTTTCCACCATAACTTATCTTCCTTTTGGGGGCTCCTGACATCTGGGGCAAGAAAAAACTGATGTAATGGTGTCAGCTGTCTGTTTTTATACCACTGACACCTGACGTCAGTCCTGGAGTGACAGCAACCGATGCAGAAATACTAAGCCTCTGGTATTCTGGCCAACTGAGGGCTACCCCTGGCAGGATAAACCCAAGTGTGATGACTGCAACAGTGAATACACTCAAACATCTACATTTATGGTTAAGTGTACACAACTGTACTGCTCCCTTATACTATTCAAACAATTTTTCTTCCTATATGGATATAGGGAGGAGGGATTGGGGTATTCTTACCACAGATAGGGATATTCGTGAACTGATAGATACAGAGTTTAAGTTTTTATTTAGGAATATGAAGTCCCTCAAAAGGTAGCTATGCTGTCCTAGGAGTACTTTTTATTCAAATAGAGTGGTTGGAACATACCCATGTGGTAAATGCAACTATTGTAAATATATTGATAATACAGCTAGCTTTGAACATCCAGATCAGAATAGAGTGTTTCATTTTCAGGTGCAAGCCACATGTGATAACCAACATATAGTTTATTTAGCCTATTGCCTTAAATGTAAAAAAATTCTATGTAGGCAAAACAGGCAGACCTTTTAAAGAAAGGATTTAAGAACACATTTATTATATTAGTAGGAGAAATAAAACCAGTGCTTTGGCCAAGCATGTCGTCAGTACCAACTCTCTACACACCTTTAAGTTTATGGCCATAGGTAGAATTTTTGAGAATGTTGGTGGGGTTACAATAATATGACCAAGCAGTTAAAGGCCAGATGGATTATTAGACTTAGGGGAGATTCAGGGCATGGTTTAAATGAAATTTGCCACTTAAACCTAAGCTAAAATCCAGACCTTTGTTTAGATAGTATTTTTCTTTCCTAGCTGTCTCACCAGTGAAGTGTGCTTATGTATGTGTGTGTGTGTATGTATATATATATATATATATATATATATATATATTTCACAATTTTATATATACACTTTTATAGATGTATGTGTTAATATTTTAAGGTTGCATTTAAAAGATTGTTTATATATATATATATATATATATATATATATATATATTTTATTTACATATATATATCCGCAGTAAAAACCAAACGGTGCTGGCAAGAGTTACCTCCAACAACAATGAAATGAACAGTAAAAAAACGAAGCAGGAGGTAGCAGCCATGGCTATGTAGAATAACAGCTTTATTAGTAAAAGAGGCGAGCGCTTTCGTGGCACCAGACACTTCATCAGACAATCGAAGAGTAAAACACAGCATTTATACCAAGCTTATCATTGCCATCAACTACCGAATTAATCCTTAAAACCATATACCTAGCATAAAAAGTTTTATACCTAGTGTGAAAAATTTTAAAAGCTTAAAATTAAAAACAGCTTTACAATAGAAACAGCACATCACATCATACAACTTAATACATACAATATAAAAGTGTAAAAATATATAAAAGTATAAAAAAGTATAAAAGGTCGAGAGGGGAGGGGGGTACTACCTACTATTTCTTTAAATCTCTATTTAGAAGAATGGGTTTAATATTAATTTTGTCATTCAGGCCTACCCCAATGTTAGCTCGTAGCCTTACAATCCATTCTAGTTCCCTAGTTTCTACTCTAGTCCTAACATCCCACCTCTATTGTCGGTATAGACTTTATCTATTACTAAAAATAAACATTTGTGTGTCTCATCATGGTCCCTCACATGCCTGGCTAAGGCATTTGTCTCTATTCCTCTGGTGATATCATATATATGCTCCCTCAGCCTTCGTGTTGTCATCCCAACGTAGAAGGCGGGACAGACTGTGCAGTGTGCCAAGTAAATAATATTCATACTGTCACAGTTAGCTAATATTCGGAAGGTAAACTCCTTCTTTAGATCTGAATGTAGAAATCTACTTCCAGTGTCAACAAAGATGCAGTAATTACATTTATTGCAGGGGAAGGTTCCATATCTGACTGCATTTTCTATTCTTGTTTCCATGGGTTGTGGTCCACATAATAATCTTTTTATAGATTTTTTATTCTTAAAAGCAAATCTCGGGGTCTCACCTACCAGCCTTTTAACATCATCATCAGCACATAGTATATTCCAGTTTTTTTGATATACTTCCTGTAAAGATCTAATGTTACTCGAGTAGGATACTTGTACTGTCGTAGGTTTCTGACTAACAGTTCCTCCATCTATGATGGTATCCATATCTGAAAAGTATGGCTTGCCTGTTCCTTCCCTTGCCTCAGATAGACCCACTAATGACTGTTGTATCTCTTTTTCACTGTTCCCTCTACGTAAGACCCACTAATGACTGTTGTATCTCTTTTTCACTGTACCCTCTATGTATGAACCTTTCCTTCATGTTCTTGATCTCTTCCTCATACTTTGATTAGCTGTGAGTCTTGATGCTCTCAGACCTTGGCCTCTTACAGTGTTCTTAAATATATGTCTCGGGTGCATGCTCTTGTCTATGGAGATAGCTATTCCTATAACATTCTTTCCTATAGATTTCAGTTTCCAGAACACCTCTATCTTTTTGAAGTATCCTGACATCCAGATAATCTATAACATCATAGGAATGCTTCATTGAAAACTTAAGGAAGCTGGTACTATTATCCATTTTGTAGAAGAATGATAGAAATGAGGCTACATCACCTCCCCATAAAATAAATAGATCATCCACAAATCGCCTGTTGAACTTCAGATGCCTTCCCATCTCAGTCAGTAGGAATTCTTTCTCCCACATAGCCATAACAATATTTGCGTAGCCATTTGCACATGAAGTGCCCATGGCCACACCATCCTTTTGTCTATATAAATTTCCTTCAAACAAAAAGATATTGTTCTCTAATATCAGTTCCATCAACAGTGATAAATCAATAACTTGTACATCATATGTTTCGTCTTCCATTAAATACTGTTTGAAGAGCTCAACACCTTTACTATTAGGGATGACTGTAAATAGAGATTTCACATCCAACGTAATCATGAGCCATCTGTCCTCCACAGCTATACTCTTACAAAATGCATACAGATCTTTTAAAAACTGTTTTGTATCAATTAATATATATACATTCTTTTTCAACACAGTTTTAAGGTGGTGCTCCACAAAAATGGACAAAGGTTCAGTGCACCAGCCCCTCCCTGATACAATGGGTCTCATGGGGGGCACTCTGGGATGTTTATGTATTTTAGGGAGACCTTGTATGATGGGTAGAACAGGTTTGTCTACTATGAAGTACTTGAATAGCTCTTGGCTAATAACTCAACACTGTAAGCATTCAAATAATGCATCGTATATTAACATGCTGCTTACATGCACCTGTTGAATATCTACTTTCTGATAAGAGATGTCATCATTCAGCATTGTCAGCATAGATTCCTTTTAAAAAACATAATCCATCACCACTATAGAACCACCTTTATCAGCTGGTCTCACTGCGATGGAGCGATCATTACACAAACATCCAAAGCTTCTTTTTCTTCTCTGTTTAAATTATAGAAGCATTTCTTAAAAATACCACTATCCTGCACCTTATATATTTCTTTTACACATGCTTTTTTGAATGTCTCAATAGCAGCATTGTTTACAGGAATATAGCTACTTGGTTTCTTAAAAATGTTTACACAGGTATTACTCATATTATTGTCACCAAACTGAGATTTAAGCATAAGATTCCTAGTAAACATTTTAAGTTCTATAATATTGTCAGTCATATCCATTCTACGTGCCGGTACAAAGGATTTCCCTTTGTTCAATACACCTATCTCAGAATCAGTTAAAATCCGCCGTGATATATTCCATACTAATGGATGTTGGATTGTTGCTACATTTTCTTGAGTGTCAAAGGTTGTTCCTCTTCTATGGACGCTTTCCGTTTCATCCTTCCTCTGCTCATGGAGCGGTTCCGAAAATTTGTATAGGATACGGTGAAGAAAGAGCCATGCTGTCAGATGGAACTAAAAGTAGATATTCAACAGGTGCATGTAAGCAGCATGTTAATATACAAGGCATTATTTGAATGCTTACAGTGTCGCGTTATTAGCCAAGAGCTGTTCAAGTGCTTCATAGTAGACAAACCTGTTCTACCCATCATACAAGGACTCCCTAAAATACATAAACATCCCAGAGTGCCCCCCCATGAGACCCACTGTATCAGGGAGGGGCTGGCGTACTGAACCTTTGTTCATTTTTGTGGAGCACCACCTTAAAACTGTGTTGAAAAAGAATGTATATATATTAATTGATACAAAACAGTTTTTAAAAGATCTGTATGTATTTTGTAAGAGTATAACTGTGGAGGATAGATGGCTCATGATTACGTTGGATGTGAAATCTCTATTCACAGTCATCCTTAATAGTAAAGGTGTTGAGCTCTTCAAACATTATTTAATGGAAGACGAAACATATGATGTACACGTTATTGATTTATTATCACTGTTGATGGAACTGATATTAGAGAACAATATCTTTTTGTTTGAAGGAAATTTATATAGTCAAAAGGATGGTGTGGCCATGGGCATTTTATGTGCAAATGGCTACGCAAATATTGTTATGGCTATGTGGGAGAAAGAATTCCTACTGACTGAGATGGGAAGGCATCTGAAGTTCTACAGGAGATTTGTGGATGATCTCTTTATTTTATGGGGAGGTGATGTAGCCTCATTTCTATCATTCTTCTACAAAATGGATAATAGTAGCAGCTTCCTTAAGTTTTCAATAAAGCATTCCTATGATGTTATAGATTATCTGGATGTCAGGATACTTCAAAAAGATAGAGGTGTTCTGGAAACTGAAATCTATAGGAAAGAATGTTATAGGAATCGATATCTCCCTAGACAGAGCATGCACCCGAGACATATATTTAAGAACACTGTAAGAGGCCAAGGTCCGAAAGCATCAAGACTCACAGCTAATCAAACTAAGTATGAGGAAGAGATCAAGAACATGAAGGAAAGGTCCATACATAGAGAGTACAGTGAAAAAGAGATACAACAGTCATTAGTGGGTCTATCTGAGGCAAGGGAAGGAACAGGTAAGCCATAGTTTTCAGATATGGATACCATCATAGATGGAGGAACTGTTAGCAGAAACCTATGAGAGTACAAGTATCCTAATCGAGTAACTTTAGATCTTTACAGGAAGTATATCGAAAAAACTGGAATATACTATGTGCTGATGATGTTTTTAATTTTAAGCTTTTAAAAATTTTTCACACTAGGTATAAAACTTTTTATACTAGGTATATGGTTTTAAGGATTAATTGGGTAGTTGATGGCAATGATAAGCTTTGTATAAATGTTGTGTTTTACTCTTCTTTGATTGTCTGATGAAGTGGCTGGTGCCACAAAAGCGCTCACCTCTTTTACTAATAAAAGCTGTTATTCTACATAGCCGTGGCTGCTACCTCCTGCTTTGTTTTTTTACTGTTCGATATATATATATATATATATATATATATATATATATATATATATATATATATATATATATATATATATATTCACTCAGTATGTATGTGAGTTCAAGTTACAC
Source organism: Protopterus annectens (assembly GCF_019279795.1). Taxonomy (NCBI): domain Eukaryota; kingdom Metazoa; phylum Chordata; order Ceratodontiformes; family Protopteridae; genus Protopterus; species Protopterus annectens. The sequence goes on along the minus strand of NC_056734.1, from coordinate 407,034,001 downwards.
CCTATGATGTATTTATTAGCATCTGATGAAGCCGGTCTTCCTGTGAAAGCGCTTATGTTTTAACATTAAAACTTCAACTCAAACTGGAAACCTTGGTCGTACCTGAGTTCTGTGTTTTTATCATTGTTTGCATTTGGACTTGTTTAGAACTCAGGAACCTGTGTGGGCTGGTGATTGTTTTTGTAACTTTATTTAAGCTGACAAATTGCACGACTAGCTTTTTGTCTTTGGGTAAAAAACAAATAAAAACTGTGTATCCAGAGGCATGATATATACTTAATAGAGCAATTAACAAAATCAATTAAGTAATTAAACCAAAAAGTAATTGTATCTTAAAGCTACGTAAACCTTCAAAACATAAGTACAAAGTTTTGCTCTTAATGGTATGACTATCTCGAAAAGTCATTTAAAATGGACCATTTCTTCTGTACAAAACATAACTAAAAAAATATTTTTTGTTATAAATAGCATATTTCTTAGTAGTATGTATAAAAAATTGTAATAAAAGGTGACCCCAAATTAAACAAATAAAAGCAGAAATATAAAAGTGTTTTAAAATGTCTTTCATGGATGTTTAATGTATACAAAATAAAGAAAATCTTGACTAATATGTTTTAACGACGTCTTTGTTAATATCCATTTGCCCTTTGTTTTAGGACCGGTGTTAAAGATGAACTGTCATTAACACTACGGGAGTGGATTATATCCAATTTAATTTGCCAGTTTAATTCTCTTAGCTCAAGATAATCCTTCCAGCCTTCCCGCCTGTCAAGTTAGGAGTAGCTCTTTTTAAAATAGTGAACAAAAAACATTTAAAACCAGGGCATAAAGCTGATTATTTGAATAGGGCATTATTTGGATTTTGTTTCATTATGTTGTAATTGTCTTCATTTCTCTTAAGTTGCCTCTTTGTTTTGCACACATAAAAGGCAGGAGAGGAGGAACAGATGATCAAATATACCAGTCCTTTTTTGTACAGTTACTATCCTGTGAATTAACAGTAGTTTTGGACTGGTTAGTTAGTTATATAATCTGCTGGTCAAGAATGTATTTACATTGAGCACAGCTACCACATTTTGTAGTCCCCCTGTTCGTTCTGTTAATTGTTCCTATTTGATTCCAGCATATTTTTTATATTGTTAGCTCTTTCATATATAAATATAGGTCTCCCACAACATTTTTAAGTTTTCATCATTCGTTGGAATACACCAGTATTTGTTAATAATACTTTTAAAAATGTGGGGACCTGTACAATATTGTAATGTAAATGCCCTGGTAAAATCACATTTCTGTTCTGGAGATCCCTGTTATCTTTCCCATCCACCTGCAGGCTTCTGTCATAGGATTTGTTTCCAGATGTTCTGTTCTTATGATTCCTGGTGTGTGTTTCATTCAACCCCGTACCTAATGTTCTTCGTGTTTCACTGTTGCAGTCATCACATTTGGGTTATCTGCTTGCAGTAGCCCTCAGTCAGCCTGATTAACAAAGTCTTGGGTCCTGCGTCTGTTGCTGTCCCTTCTTCTGTGACGTTAGGTCATCAGGCGTATAAAACATGCAGCCGATGCCATTACATCAGTTTTTCTTACCATGCGGTGCCTGAAGCTAAAGCAGTTCTCAAGTGCCGGTCGGCTGACTCCTGAAATTTTCATTTTCGAGTTTCAGAACCGAAGTCTTCAGCTAAAAGCTAAGTACCCTGTTGGGGAAACTTTTTCTTGCTCTAAACTGATGTCAGTAAAAGTAAATAATTGCATTTCTTGTGGAAAGCAAATATCTCATAAAGTTTTTCATACGTACTGTATTCCTTGCATAGGCCCTGACCACGACGTACCTTGCTGTCGGTTTTGTGCCTTATTTAAACCTCGAACTATCTGTCATCAGTATATTTTCGCTTCTAAATATTTTGGTGCTTGTTCCAGTTATCCTGATATGTCTTCGGTAAGCCATCCGACTACCAACATTCTGAAAAAACGCAAAGATAAAGACAGAGACAGGCCACCTAGGTCCAAAGCTGCCAACAACGCTTCTCCTAAGCCAGTCGCCAGTTCGCCGGTACTCAGTGAGGCACTTTTGCAGCCCCTGATACCCACTACTTCAGATTCGCAGGCCTCTATTGAGACCCTTTCGGAGTCCTGCAGGGCGCGAGATGCTTCAACTGTGGAATCTGCAGATGTCTCTTCCTTGGATGGGTCCGGAGCCGCTGTGCAGGCACCGGCTTCTGAGGGTGTATTCAGGCCTACTGACTTGCATATTAAACCAATGGCGTCTTCTTCTTCAAAGCCTAAAACTTAAACCATGCCTAGAAAACTGACGCCCAGACCGCATGGTCAAGCCTCTATGCCTAAAAAAACAAATTATAAAAATGGCTGAAGACCTTATTACTTTAATCAGGGGAAGCCAACCTTCCCCCTCTAAGGGACCTAGGGCTGATTTTGCTTATGATACTTCTGACCAGGATTCTGAAATTTCAGTTTCCTCTGATGAGCAAGATTTACCCTTATCTACCTATGAGGATTCTGATGCTGAGGACTCTATTCCCTCTGCTTCTCCCCCAGAGGATTTCTCTTTTGGTGAAACCTTGCATACTCTTAGGGAACATTTTTGTTGGGAAAGTCAGGATTTCTCTGATTCTAAAAAGAGGCTTAGAGATTTCTTACTCCTGCCCCAGCACAGGCCTTTAGCCATACCTCCTGTACTAGATGTTGTTGATGATGCTTTTTCTGAATCTAGCTTGGCCCCTGACTCCTTACCTCCTGATCCTAGAAAACCTGATAGATATTACAGGGTTCCTGACTCTCACAAGTTCCTTTTCAAAAATACTACTGCTGATCCTGAGACCATTTCACAGGGACCCAAGGGCATTAAAGCTACTACTGCCAAAAATCCTTCCCGCTCTGATAGAGACTTCAGGGCACTGGATAGATCAGGTAAGAAGGTATACACTTCTGCAACTTTGGCTATTGGGGCCTTAAACTGCCAGTTTCATATGTTGAAGTATCAGCAGCAAATTATTGGATTGCTTAAACAGAAAATTATGTTGATTCCTGATTGTGCTGAAAATAAGGATGTGCTGAAAATAAGGATTTACAGGATTTAATGCATTCTGCTGAACAAATTGGAAAACATACTTTGCAATGTGGTTTTGATTCACTAGAGGCATCTTGCAGGGCTGCTGTAATTGGGTCTGTACTAAGAAGGCATGCTTGGCTTAAGGAGCAATCCTTGCCAGATCATATTAAAGCTAAATTACTGGATGCTCCCTTAAATCAGGACCGTCTGTTTGGCAACAAGGCAGAAGTTCTTAAAAAGATGGAGGAAAAAGCCAAATCTATGCAAACTGTTAAAGATTTCTTACAAGTACAACCTCCAAGATTTAGTGAGCATTGGCCTTCTAAGATGTGGTCCTTTCCTGCCTCTACCAGACCTTCTCAGTCCAAAATCCAGATCCAGCAGAGCACCCAGGCTTCAGTCCCAGGGTACGCACAGGACTAAGCAGTGGGGGGCCTCCACTTCCAAATCTGGGAGTAATAAAACTCCCCCCTATGGTAAACTGTCTTAATGACTTCTTTTTAAAACTTCCAAGCACTTCTCAATTGACTGCCCCTTTGGGGGGAAAGATTGCTCTTCATGCAAAGAACTGGGAACTCATTACCCAGGACAAATGGGTTTTAAATATAGTGTCCCAAGGATACAGATTTCACTTCCACACATTACCAACACCAAGTGGTTGGCAAGATCTACCCCCAAATCCGTGGGCAGAGGCCCAAAAGCAAGTACTCTCTCTCATAGCATAAGGGCTATTCAGTTGGTACCAGAAGAAGAAAAGGGACAAGGTTTCTACTCGAGACTTTTCCTGGTACCCAGAAGAGACAATTCATGGTGTCCTATCCTGGATCTGTCTACTCTAAACACCTTTTTAGTGATTCCAAAATTCAAGATGCTGACTCTTCACCAGTTGCTTCCTATGCTAGGCAAAGATGCCTGGTTGGCAACACTAGATTTAAAGGAAGCATACCTGCACATCCCAATCAGGGAATCTTGCAGAAGATACCTACGCTTCAAAGCAGGCTACACGCACCATCAGTTCTCTGCACTATCCTTTGGCTTATCTACTGCACCCAGGGTATTCACAAAGTGCCTAGCTCCAGTCATTGCATTTTGCAGGCAAAGAAATATTCAAGTATACCCTTACCTGGACGATTGTCTAATTCAGGCAGAAAGCCAGGACATACTTTTGAATCATCTGGCATTTGTACAAAGGGTGCTAACATGTCTGGGGTACACAATAAATGAAAAGTAATCACACCTGGTACCCTGTCAACAAATTATATTCCTTGGAGCAAGCTTGAATACAACTTCCCAGATGGCTTTCCTCACGCCAGAGAAACAAATTCATTTGACAACTTACTTCAAACAAGTGGCCACAAAAACCCTGCTATCTGCAAGGCAAATGCTACAAGCCTTGGGGTTCATGGCCTCCTGCATTCTTCTAATTCCATATGCAAGACTGCATATGAGGAAACTACAGTGGTATCTAAAAAGCCTAAGATGTCAACATTCTCAGGATCTAGAAGCAATGATTCCTATCATACCTTGCCTACGCCTAGAGTTCCTTTGGTGGGCATAGACCTGCCACCAAAACAAGGGACTACCATTCACACTACCCCCTACCACCCAAACCCAAACAACAGACTCATCAGACTATGCATGGGGGGTTCACCTGGCAGGGAAGTGCATTCAGGGCAAATGGAACCCAAGTCAAATGCACCTGCATATCAATCAAAAAGAAGTGTTAGCTGTACAGAATGCTCTGACAGCCTTCAAGAACCACATTCTTCCAGGACAATTAATGGTAAAGACGGACAACAAAACTGTTATGTGGTACATAAGTGGGGGGGTACCCATTCTTACCCCCTCTGCAGACCAGCCATGGCATTGTGGAACACAGCCTTGAGCTACCAAGTGCATTACAAGCTCAATTCCTGCCAGGAAAACTAAATACACTGGCAGACGGACTAAGCAGAAACCTCATGGACCCACACGAGTGGAAACTGAAACCGAGGATTTTCAACATGTTGACAAGCAAATGGGGGAGCCCAGATATAGACCCGTTTGCCTCCCCCCAGAACTATCAATTGGACAAATTTTGCACAAGGACTCCCCACAAACAAGCATGGAAAGTGGATGCTCTGTCCTTCAGCTGGAAAAACCTATCAGTTTATGCCTTTCTGCCTCTGCTCTCCAAAGTACTATTAAAGATCAAACAAGACAAACCAAGGACAATTTTGTTTGCACCAGACTGGCCATGCCAACACTGGTACCCCCTCTTGCGCAGTGTGTCACTGTTGGCCCCATGGCACCTGCCTCAGACTCCTACCCTGTTGTCTCAGCAGGAGAACCCAATTCTGCACCCTCAGCTTCAAACACTGAACCTAGCAGCCTGGCTAATTTCCTAATCTCTCCTTTACCATCCCTCAGTAAACCAGTGATGGATATCATTGTAGAGGCAAGGAGGCCTAGTACTAGAAAATCTTATGCTGAAAAATGGAAAAGATTCTGTGCTTAGAACCAGTCTCAAGGGATGAGCACAGCAGTGCCCAATTTACCTCAGATTTTACAATACTTAACTGAGATGCTTCACAAGGGCCTGTCTTTTTCCTCCATCAAAATTCACACCTCAGCCACTTCAGCTCATTATAACACAGAACCTTCCCTCTTCTCTCATCCACTGCTCAAGCAGATCCTCAGAGGGGCCAAAAATTTAAGACCACACAGGAGAGCTCCAACTCCAGCCTGGGACCTTAACTTTGTATTGGAGAAACTCACTCTTCCTCCTTTCGAGCCAGCTGCTACTGCAGATTTAAAATTTCTTTCTTGGAAAACAGCTTTCCTTTTAGCAATCACTTCAGCTAGAAGGGTATCTGAATTACAGGCCCTTATGGCAGTGGAGCCTTTCATCATCTTTCATGCGGACAGGGTGTCCCTTAGAACCAATACCTCCTTCATGCCCAAGGTGGTATCCAGTGTGGCTCTTAATCAGTCCTTCCATTTGCCAGCCTTCTTTCCTAATCCACACAACAAAGGAGAATGGATACTGCACTCCTTAGATGTGCACAGACAACTTAAATTCTACTTGGACAGGACTAAAGCTCAAAGGAAATCTGAACAACTGCTGGTGGCATTTGCTGCAGGGACAGAGGGGAAGGCTATTTCAAAGGAAACCATTTCTAAATGGATAGGCCATTGCATTCATTTCTGCTATAAGCACCATGAAAAACCTATCCCACAGGGGATCAGACCCCACTCAATCAGGGCTGCATCTACCTCTACAGCCTTTCTCAGAGGTGCCCCTACCAGGGACATCCTAGAAGCTGCTACCTGAAGCTCTGTACATACTTTCACCAAGCATTACCATTTGCCAATTTTCTCTAAATCCAGAGCTGGCTTTGCCACTGCAGTCTTGCAGGACCTTATAGCTGGTCCTAATGCTATCTAAATTCCTCCTCCCATCCTTAGCTTTTGGAATCTACCCAAATGTGATGACTGCAACAGTGAAACATGAAGAACATAGTACAGTTGTGTACACTTATCATAAATGTAGATGTTCGGTGAATTCACTGTTGCAGTCCTGGCTACCCTCCCTCCAGCCCCCTGACTTCTTTTGGCTTTACCTCTACTCTAACTATGCTTAAAAGCTTTTTGGTGTATTTGCTTTTTTGTTGGAGGTATAACCTTGTCTTTTTATATATTTAATTGCTTCCCGTTAGGGAGGCACCTGACATCTGGGGCAAGAAAACTGATGTAATAGCGTCGGCTGCATATTTTATACCCCTGACGACCTGACGTCATGGAAGAAGAGACAGCAACCAACACAGGACCCAAGACTTTGTTAATCAGGCCGACTGAGGGCTACTGCAAGCAGATAACCCAAATGTGATGACTGCAACAGTGAATACAGTCGAACATCTACATTTATGGTAAGTGTACACAACTGTACTTTACTGGTTGGTATCCCCACCCCTAAAAATATCATCACTGATAGTTTTCACCAAAAGCCAAGGATATTCCCTCTCCAAAAACATAATTTCTATTTTTTTTTTCCTTTTGATATCGAACACTTCTCTGTCTGATATCATCCTGGCTAGTCTTACAAATTGAACTTTCACCAAACTCCTCTTTTGGGAAAGGTGGTGAGCACTGTGGAAGTGTAGTATCCGCTGTAGAAGGTAGGCTTTCTGTAAATATTTGATGAAAAAACATCTGGATGTTTAGTGAAGGTAATGCCCAGGTAGTTAATCCGGTTAGAATCAAATTGAAATGTGAATTTTATGGCTTGTAAAACTTCCCTGGTTACTCCCACATGGAGGAGCATAACAAGCTGAAATGCAAAAGGGGGCATTTGGATTCCCCACAGGAATCTGTCACGGAAGACACCAACATCGATCAGGAGGAGTGGTCCCCCAGATCTTTTTTTGAAAGGTGTTTCCTTTGGAGAGCTGCTGGATTTGCTTTATCAGAGTGGAGGGTTGGTCCATCGATGCCCCTTTCCAAGAGAAGTCTGTGCTCCTCAAAACATATGACACAGGCTCATACACATCCCAGGTGGTGCCCCCAGCAGATGATTTGGTGTCAACAGCAAAAGATAAGAAAAAGAAGAACATCTTACTTTATGTATAAAGTGACATTGGAACACACAAAAAGACCCTCCTGTATTAAATTTACCCTGAGAACATATTGCAAAAAGGTATATTGATGAAGTATAAGGAACATTCTCGTACACTTTTACCCTCACCCAGGCCATCTGCATCTTAAAGGAGAAAATGGGTAACATTCTGAATTACTCACCATTTGTATACTTTTCTTCCTGATGGCAAGCAGTGTAGCACTTAAATGCAGTTGATGCATCTGTTTTTCTTAGCCCAGACCGTCTGCCGTACTGTAAATCCTTGGCTGAAAATAAATCTCATGCCGTAAAAATGTTTGCTGTTTAGTCCCACTATCTGATACTGAGAGATTATCTGATCTGATACAATTGCTGCTATAAAAGTTTTTAATGAAAAAGGGAGGAAGAAAGCAGAGCTGATCTGTGCTCAGAGCACCACAGACACTGGACTTGCTCTATAGTGGGTTGTCTGTGCAAAACCTTTTTTTTTTTCCATAAAAAGACACTGTCCCTAACCCTCAATGGTCTGCATAACTGTTTGCCCATATAATTCCCTCAAAAGTCTGGTATCCTGTGTATTTCACTTTAGGTACCAATCTCTTAGCTCCAGTCCAGATTTTTTGCCCCAGTTCCACTGTTCCTGACCTCACCGGTAAACTGCCGCACCTAATTCCCTAGCCAGAGTATTCTACAGTAAACCCCCATTGGGCATACTTTCCTGTTTCAGCCATGGATCAGTGCTTTCTTACAATTCCTGTAGTTGACCTGACTGAGATGGGTTTATTGAAGCAGTGTAAATAGTTTCATGCTGACTGGTGACTACCTGCTGTTTAAAACAACATATTACAGTATGTGAGGGATATCTGTACCTATTAACTTGGGAGGCAAATACCTCTTACACATAAGTACTAGAAATAAGATCATCAGTAGTAAGCCAGTTCATATGTCACTCTCAAACTTGCACAAAGCTCTCATTAAATCTTATGCTGAAGTATTAAGTTCAAACCTAGCAAAACCACAATATTAAGGTCTTCTAAATGCTGCACAGGCAACATGCCCTCTCACCATCACCTCATATCACATAGAAACAACATAAATACAGAATGCTCCAACACACATTAAGAGCAGGAGTCACCAATCAGTGGGAACCCCTATATCAAAATGTACTAGTCATAGGTGACTCCAGAGTCAGACACACAGATGTACCCCTCACTAGGTTGTGCAAGGAAAGTGACATTTGACTGCTTGTCAAGTGCCAGGATTCTCCATGTACTCAAGTCATTACATGACTGGTGCCAGTGTAAGTTTGTCATAGTACATGTTGGCATAAATGATGTGTGACTTACCTCCTTGGACTGCTTAAACAGAGAGAGCTCCCAGATTGTGTGTGTCAGGCTGGAATGAGTGTAGCGCTTAGCAATATTCAGTACAAGCAGAAAATGATGGATTTTAACAGTTGGCTTAGTCACTAGTGTCATTTTAAGGGGGTACAGTCTCTGTCAGCTTGGGGAGGATATGGTGGAAAGGCAGTGCTGACTTACCAGAAACAGCTTGCACCGGGCCTCACTAGGCTTTTGAATTTGGAAAAAAGAATTTACCTACACCCGTAGTGCCTTTTTTAGACGATGTTAGCCTGCTAAGTCTGCCTACATAAATCTACTGAAACCAAAATGAAAAGAGTACTAATAAATGCCAAAAGTCTGATCAAGAAGCTCTACTTCCTACAAGCCCTTCTCACTCTTGAAGATGTTAACATTGAGTGGTAATTGGTTTAAAGCAATAGACCCTACTTTACCCACTGAACCCTGGGGCACTCCACTGGTGACTGATCTCTTCAGTGTCAGTTTAGGTATCATCATTTACAGTCTTCTGAGAGCATTATGCTCATGAGAATACAAACATAACTAAAAAGACCTTGTGTTTTTAGCTTGGGTGGCCATTTCAGCCTCAAACTTGGCTTTGGTGGATTTTATTGTTCTTCAGAGCTGTTTATTTCAGTGATAGGGCTGTATCATTCTAGGAATTCGTCTTCTCACTTTTGGTCCAAATGTACTTATTTTTATATTAAAATATGTTGATATTATGGTTGCACTAAAGTCCACCCCCCCGAAGTTTGACCTGTGCTTGTTCTTGCAGGGCACAGCTGCATCTATCTGGTTTTGGTGGAGATCTGAAGCTTGCTGGTGCATCTCTTAGAAGTAGGTAGCTTGTCTTCGAGAAATTTCCAAAGGCACTTTGGGTTGAAGGGGTCTCTGCTTTCAGTTTTACTTCGAAGTAGATGGCTTCTTGGTCAGACCTACCAAGAGATGAAGATATGCAAGAGATGGCGCAAGATGCCCCCTTAAAGGGCAGTATCCAAGATTGTCCCCCTAACTAGTACACTGACTGTTTGTTGCAAGGCATTTTGTATTGAAAAAGTTCAGGAACATCTGTGCCTGTGCACTAGTTTTGGTATAGTTTTACCAGTCAATATTTAGATAGTTTAGATAACTTAGTAAAATGGTGTTGGGTTTAATACTAAGTGATCCAGTTTCTATAAATAGGAGTTATGACTTTCTTGGGCAATAGAGGGAGATAGATGTTCTTCCATATCACTGTTGCAGTATTCATTATGTGAGAGAGCTCCTGCCAGGGGTATCCCAACATCCAGTTAGTATACTAAAGTCCTTAGTACTTATAGGCATCATACATCACATGTATGTTCCCCATGCAAGGCATAGGGCATAAAGGTGAAGTATGGATGCACGCACACTCTGAACTCTTTTACTGCCAGTCCAAACACCATTGTTGAACGTCAGTCTGATGCCCATCTGCTGTGCTGGTTACCAAGCTGTGTTGTCAGATAAGTACCCCATAGGGATTTGTTTTTTTCTTTTTCTTGAGATTATTGTGTTCATGTCCTCTAGAAAAGGAAAATGTCAGTGTGGGAGGCAGGTTCCCTGTAAAGACCTTTGTGACCAATGTCTCTTTTGCACGGGTGCTTCCCACAATCATACGCAGTGCTGTATTGGACAGGCATTTGTGCCTAATACCCTACGTAGTAGTCTTTCCTCTTTGTCCATATACCTGAGGGACTAACGTCTTAAGTTCTTGGCTCAAGGTGCTATGGTGGAGTCCTCCCATCTGGAGGGCCAGATAATTGCCAAGAAGGCCAAAAAGGTTAGGTCTGATTTGGCTACTGTCCAACTTCTCCTAGATGTCTCTGTTGAGGCTGGTGACTGCTTTGGATTCCTGTAGCATGACTCTGTTTGAGGCCGGCATGGATCTGGCTTCTCGCATGTCCTTTGAGGCTTTTCAAATGTTTGTACCAGACTTCGAGGGGGAACCTCAGCTGATTATGTCTGAAGAACTGAGGAGGATTCCCTCAGGTCTTAGTAAGAGAGGAGGTTCCTACAACCATTATAGTCATCCCAGGGGTCTGACCCTCCAAGGGTGTTTTGGACAGACATCTCAGAAAAAGAAAACAAAAACAAGGCATATTTCACCTGTTGTTAAGGATCCCCATTGTGAATAGCAGGGTTTCACTCAGGGTTTATTTAATGCTTTGATAGCCTTGAAGCCTCCTCAAGGGGTCTCTTTCTGTTCCTATCTGGTTTTCCACTCCACTCTAGGCCTAGGGAATTGGATTCCTCAGATGAGGATCTGGACTCTGGGTGGGGGGGGGGGTCCTTGGCTTATTCTTCCCATATCCCTTCTTTGAACTATGGTTCAAAAGAGATAGGACTCCACAAGTGTAGATTCCCCTTTGGAAGAGCTGTCGTTTGGTGGTACTATTGCCCGTATGAATGATTATTTTAATTGGGATTGTTCTTAAGTCTCTGAAATTCAAAAAAGATAGTTCCTACAGATCAGGTCCCCCAAACCATCTGCTGTTCATCCTGCTGTTCTGAATACCTTCTCAGCAGTATTTGTAGCCCCTGACTCTTAGTCTCCTGCAACTAAGAAGCCAGATTGATTCTGTAAAGTGCCTGAGGGGTGTAAGTTTCTTTGTAAATGCCCTTCTGCTGACCCTTCTGTAGTGTCAGTCTCCTCTGACAAGTCAAGCAAGTTCTTACCCTCCACCAAGCTATTGCTTTTTGATGAGTGTAGTAGGGCTGTAGAAAGGCTGGGCAAGAAGGTTTACACTGCTGCCACATTGTCCTTTATGGCCATTACTTACCAGTCTCGTATGACCAGGTATGTTTTGGCCCACCTTTTTTCACTTTCTAAGGTGATTTCTGACCTTTGTGACTCTGATATGACGGCTTCATGCCTTTCCCTGCTGGGCTCTGGTTCTCAGGTTGCCCACCACGCAATCAAATGCAGCTATGAAGCAGCTAATGCCTCTTCCAGGGCTGTTTCTTTTAGCTCAGTTATGAGGTGTTATTCTTGGCTTTGTCTTCAAACTTTGCCTTATGATATTAAGCACATACTTTTAGATGCTCCTTTAGATAGTAAAAGCCTTTTTGGTCAGCTGCTACTGAGCTTTTCAAGTCTCTCGAAGACCAGGAGAAAGTGTTGCAGGAGCTGAAACATTTTTTTTTCTCCTGTTCTAAATTTTAGAGGAATTATCCCTCCAAATCTGCTTTTGTTTGTAGGAAATGTCATCCTTTTAAGGACAAGAAGGGTTATAGGCATGTCCCTCCTGCTAAGTCTACTCAAATGTCTGCCACTTGTGTGACAGTTTGCTTCCTCCTTCCCTCAGCAACAGTGAAGAGAAGGACATCTACTGTTAATGCTAAGTTTTTGCACAACTGTACTATCTCAAGGATGCATACACATTCCCATCCATCCCATCTTCAGGAAATTGTTTGTCTCTTCCTTTCCTCTTCCCTTGGGGCCTATACAACGCCAGCCAAAAAGGTACCCTGGCTTTTGTCACCCAAGAAAATTATTTTCCTGTGCCACTGTCAAGCAGAGCCACAGAGGTGATCCCCGGGGTGAATTTCCTATTTCCCATCCAATCATCAAGATTTCTCTTGAAGAGTGCTAATGAGGAGCTTTGTTTGATATAGATAGGTAGTTTATCCCAGAGTATGGGAAGTCTCTGCGACAGGAATCTATCCCCCCCGGCATGTTCTGTTTATTGTGGTGACAAGGTTTAGGTCCCTAGAGCGTGTAGCTCAGAGGGATTGGGATTTCTTTAAGTGGAGCATGTCCAACAGCTCTGGGTTTGACATAGCTTTGTATGTTAGGCAGAGATCACCTCTGAGAAGGTGATATGTGACAGAGTAAAGCTGGAGTTTTTTAAGACGGTCTGCGTAGAGCATCTGTTTGAGGCCGGTAATCCTCTTTGTGAGGTATTTCTGCGGCCTTTCCAGTTGTTGTAGATGTCTTGTGAGGTACATACCAAAAGGGCATTGTACTCTATAATGGGTCTAATGAGTGATGAGTAGAGGGGAACAATGACCTCTTTTTTTCTGGATGAGAAACCTTTTTGATAAGGTGTGCTATAGAAGGATTTCATGACTACTGTGGTGATGTGATTATCAAAGGAGAGACTACTGTCCACCTGTGTCCCAAGGTCTCTTATCACACTTTCGGTGTTAAGTATACTACCGCCTATGTTGTAGTTCATGGGTACAGAGTTTTTACCATAGGGGATGACAGTGCACTTTTTGGCATTGAGCTTGAAGCCATGGCTTTGACACCAGGCATCTGTCTCAGTGAGGCCCTTTTGTAGGATGTCCACATCGTTAGGAGTTTCGATTATGGCTCCTAGTTTGCAGTCATCTGCGAACTTCCTTAGCCGAAGACCTTCTGTGTTAGCCTGTACTTCAGAGAAGTAGATACCAAACAGGAGAGGACCCAGGACTGAATCCTGTGGTACTCCACTTGTCACTGGTCTGAAGTCAGATTTGGAGCCTGCCACTTTCACAGTGTGGGTTCTGTCAGTGAGCCAGTTGGCAACCCATCTTGTGACATAGGGATTTATACCTAGTTTAGTGAGTTTATCAATAATTTCAGAGTGGAGGATGGTGTCGAAAGCCTTGGCAAGATCTAGATAGGCTGTGTGAACCACCTTACCCTTGTCTACGGCTTTGGTGACTGCTTCAGAGAAGTCTATCAGGTTTAGGAGACAGGATCTGCCTTTTACAAACCCGAACTGGGAGGAATCCAGAGTTTGGAGATTACCAATGTCTTTGTTTATATGTTCCATGATGATACGTTCCATGGCCTTGCAGACCAGGCTCATCAGGCTAATGGGGCGGCAGTTCCTGGGGTCCGTGGTGGCTCTCCCCTTGTGGAGTGGGATAACCGTCGCTGTGCGCCATTCAGCAGGCACAAAGCCTGAGGTGAGGCTATGATTGAACATGGTAGTTAGGTGGGGTGCCAGTTCATTCTGTAGTTCATGTAGAATGCAACCTGGGATGTTGTCTGGTCCCATGGATGCTCTGTTCTTGGCTTTGGAGAGTGTGGTTTTTACATGTGCAGCCGTGATTACAAGAACTTTGCATTCTTCCGGATGGGCTCTTTAGGGGGTGAGAGGGGGTAAAGTTAGCACTGAACCTATCTGCCAGAATGTTGGCAATATCAGTTGGGTCTGTATATTTAGTGCCATTGTGCTGTAACTCAGAGCAGATCTGAGTGTTGCCATTGAGATTCTTGACATAGCTATAGAATGCTTTGTGGTTGTCTTTAGAATCAGTGGCGATTTTTGTTTTCGTAACTAGCTTTGGAAGATTTTATCAGGGATCGCAGCTTCTTACTGAGGCTGACCAGGGAGCTCCTCCACTCATGGGATTTTACTCTCTTTTGCAACAGTTTCTTCCTTCTGTTGTACAGTTTGTTTATAGCAGGGGACCACCAGATTGACTTCCTTTTTTTGAAGGATAGCGTCTTGGTTCTGTTTGGGATAGCATGATCCATGCACTCATGTAAGTGCTTATAAAGTGCAATTGTGTAGGATTCAGTAGTCTTAACTGTATTGCCCATCTGCATGGGTGTCATGAAGTTCACCACTTCTGTCTTAAGAAGCATGAAGTTGGCTTTGGAGAAATTTTTTACCATGGTTTCCTTAATTGGGGGTGGGGGCAGGATGTGGATATCTAGGGTGATTAGCTTATGGTCGGATCGGACCAATGAGGCATTGACTTCAGGTGTGGAACACCGGTCACTCATGTTGGTAATGACTAGATCTAGGATATTGTTGCTTCTGGTGGGGGTGTGGATAAGTTGATCCAGGGCATTGGAGTTTATGAATTCCAGAAAGCGTTGAGCGAAGGAGTTGGTACATGAGTAGTTTTCCCAGTTAATGGTGGGGAAGTTGAAATTGCCCATTATTAGGGTGTGTGGTTGAACCCTAATATTTTTCCAATACATCAAGAAAAGAGGAGTGGGAATCCTGGGGCATGGTGGGTGATCTGTAGCAAGCTACAGTTTGGATTGCAGTTTTGCCCAGAGTTAGTTGCACTTGGATAACCTCAGCTGCATTATGCTGAGCAACTAGCCTGTAGGTGTGGATATCCTTAATGAATATGGACACACCTCTGCCTTTGGTGTTCCGGTCCAGGTTACATGGCCGAAAAGTGTGGTATGAATTATAGCCTGGTAGTGCAGGGGTGCTCTCTGGAGTCTTGAACCAGGACTCAATCACTGCACAGATATCAATGTTCTCCATTTTAAGGAGTGCCTCGAGTGAGTGTAATTTGAGATTTAGACTTCTAGCATTGAGTAGCATCACCCTCAGTTTTTGCTTGCCTATTCCGGTTACGGTGGTGAATTTGTCATTTGACCCTCTCCTAAAAAAGGCACTATAGGGTCGGCAAGAACCTTAGCCAGTATCCGGAATCCCAGGGGTGACAGGTGGAGGCCATCTCTGGCAAAGCATCATGGTCTGTCGAACATGTCATCCCAGGCAGACAGATACTAGATCCCTGTAGAATGGCACCATAAGATTAGCCAATTGTTGAAGTCAGTCATTTTGTCCTTGTACTGCGGCATCATTCTGGGCGATGGCAGAATGCTACTCAGGGCTAGGGTCATACCTGCCTGGGCTACAAGATCGGAGAGCTCTTCCTTGTCTCTTCATGTAGTCCAAGGAGGTACATCTCAGGTCATTCACACCAACATGGACAATGACAGATTCATATTTGTACTTGTTGTGGAGTGACCTGAGTGGGTGGGTTATGTGGCGGATCCTGGCACCTGACAGGCAGCTGACAGTAACCTTCAGTTCTCTGCTTTGGTCTCCCTATTGCTCCAAGGGTGTTCACCAAATGTGTTCTCAAGTCATTGCTTTTTGCAGAATTTGAGGAATTCAGATATTTCCCTGTCTAGACAGTATGCTTATTCAAGCTTCTTCCCTCAACACACTGCTTCAGGATCTCAAGTTTACTACTTCCCTGTTAGAGTCTGGGGTTCCCTATAAACTTCTAGAAATCAATTCTGATACCTTCCCAGGAACATATTTTCCTTGGCTTCAGACTTTAGAGAGTTCCCATGCCGGCACCTCTGCCTACCCCCAAGGCTCATTCTCTAATTGCCTTTTTTTCAAACCCTTCTTCCTCTGACTTCTTTCACAACCAGGGAATTTCTCAGGGTTCTCTTGTTCATGGCTTCCACCATTCCCATGCTTCCTCTCACCAGCCTCCATATCAGGAAGCTTCAATGGTACCTCAAGTCAGTGTGGCTTTAATATTGCTACCCCTTGGACTTTCCTGCCTTTTTCAAGCTCAAGCTTCAGTGGTGGATTCAACAATTTTCACTCAATCCAGGGCTTCCTTTTTAAGCTCCAGTTCCAACTCTGGAGCTCTTTACAGACATCTCAGACAGAGGGATTGGTGTCTCCTTTGGCCTCATCAAGGTTCAGGGTCTTGGCCTCCTCATCAGAGGTCAGACCATATCGGTATAAAAAAGGTGAGGGCTCTGCTTTTGGTTCTTCAGGCTTTTCATTCCCTGTTTCATAAGCAAGGGGGCACAAGGTCCTTTATTGTTTTGAAGACTAACTCTTCAGGTCTGGGATCTAGCTGTCCAATATCAAGTGACTCTTCAGGCAATTTACATTGCCTTGGAGCACAATCTAGAGGCAGACTGTCTGAGCAGGTCCATCACACAAGCTCACAAATGGATGTTTCACAGAGGTCTGTTCTGAACATTGTTGTGCAGTGTGGTATTCCTCTGGTAGATCTTTTTGCCTCCACTCTGAAATGGAATAAAGGAAGTTGTTTGTTCAGAGTCCCAAGCCCTCTGACTTGGAAAGTATACAGCCTATCATTTTCTCTGAAGGGGGTGTTTCTTTATGCCTTCCCTCCCCTTCCTCTGTTACCATGAGTCTTGCACAAGGTCAGGAAGGACTCTCCCAAAATCCTGCTAGTGAGTCCTTTTTGTCCCAGACAGCATTGGTTACCCCTTCTTTCTTGCTTGGCCAGGGGCAATCACCATGTTACCTCACTGGGTGGATCTTCTCACACATGACAAAGGATCTCTTCTCCATCATGACTTGTCCACTTTTCAACTGATGCCATGGATGATAGCGTTATGATCCCTTTCAGACACCACTTTTCTTTGGATGTGCTTCCACAGGAGGCCAGGAAACCCATTGCCAAGAAATCATAGATGTCCAAATGGAAGAGATTTTCTGTCTGGTGCCTCTGTTGCCATCAAGATCCCCTATCTGTGGAGGGTCCTCTGTTTCTCTCTTATTTGTGTGATCTCTGTTCTGGGTTGGCATATTCTTCAGTTACATTTCACCTTTCAGCAGTTTCTGCTTGTCTGACGTTGACACTGGCCTGTAGGTTTGAGGTTGAGCAATTTCTTAAAGGCTTCCTTCATATCAGGCCTCCCCGGAAGCCTGGTCCACCTTACTGGGACCTAAATTTTGTACTTGAAAAACTGACTCTGGCTCTTTTTTGAGCCTGCTTCTTCATCTTTCTTACAACATTGTACTTGTCAGACTGTTCTTCTTTTGGCTCTCATTTCAGCCAAGAGAGTGTCCGAACTTCAAGGTCTCATGACTATTCCTCCTTTCTTAATTTTCCCACAGAGACAGGATGTCTCTTGTACTAATCCTCCTGTTATGACCAAGGTGGTCAGGTGTTGTCCCTTAATCAGCCTTTTCATCTTCCTTCCTTTTTTCCTTCTCCACATTCTGTCAGTTCTTCACACATTGGATTTGTCTAAACAGCAATATATTATTTGGATAAAATTATATTTACAAGTATGTGCAGCTTTAATATTTCATCCCAGGTCTTTGGGTTTGGTTATTACTAAACAAACCATCTCCTACTGGATTTCTAAGCCCATTTTTTGTTATTCTTTTCATGGAAAATGTCTTTCATCATCAGTAAAGGTGTATTCTGCTAGGGCAGTTGCCTCTTTTGGTGCTTTATTCAAGGGTCTGTATACCAATTCCATTCATAAGGCTACTACTTGGTCCTCTGTTCATACTTTAAGCATTACAAATTGAATGTTATTTCCAGGTCTAGGGCAGGCTTTGCCATGGCTATCCTGTGCCTTCCTCCTCCTCCCAGGCTTCCTCTTAAACTCTTGTATTCTCCCTTAGGTAACTGTGTTATAGAAGGACATAGTACAGTTGTATTAAATCTTACTATAGCAGTAGATGTCCTTCTGTTCACTATTGCAGTATTTGCTTCCTGCCTTCTACCTCCTCCATTTTACCTCTTGCCCTGTAGTTTTTTTCCCGCCTGGCCGAGGGCTACTTCATCACCTTCTTCCTTTTTCTCTTTCTGGATGCACATGTTCTTGTCCCTAAGGTCATTCTATTCCTCCTTGAGCATACGTTTTATTAAAAGCTTTGATTTACCAGCCAGATGCTGGGCCCTCCTTGGCAGGAGATTCAGCAGGTAAAGAATACTTAGGTTGCTTTAAGGTACGCCGTATGTCACATGCATGTTTTCATGTAACGTAAAGCATAAAGGTGACGTCTGGATGTACATCCTGAGAACATCTTTCTCTCCAGTCTGAAAGCCATCTTTGGCTCATCAGTCTGAACACCTGTTCTGTTGATTGTTCTCCAAGCTGTTGTAGATACTGCCCCATTGTTGCTTGTGGGGTTTCATGCCATCCAAGAAGGGTAAATGCCAGTGTGGGAGACAGATTCTCCATAAAGACCTCCATGAACAGTGCCTGTTTTGCCTTGGTGCCTTGCACAACCATACATCTTGCTTTGTCAGGCCTTTGTACCTAAAACCCTTCGTAGTAGATTCCCTTTTTTGGTGCTTTATCTTGAAAAGCAGCATCTTAAGCTTCTTGCGAAAGACACTATGGAGGGGACATCTTGCTCCAAGGGACAGCCGTCAGTGAAGAAGGCCAAGAAGCCTAGGCTGGAATCTTCTGTCCAGCCCCTGCTGGACATCTCTCCTGAGGCAAGTGAATGCCTGGAGGTTCGCCTGTTTCTTTTGTGACCAGGTTGGATGCTGGTGGGGATCTGACTTGAAGCATGTCCATGGTGGCATTGCTGATTTGCGTTTTGGATGTTCAGGGGAAACCATGACTGATTATCTCTGAGAGGCCTAGGAGTGTTCCTCAAATATTAGTCAGAGTAGAAGTCCCTACTTACCATCATTGAATGCTGTACTGGGTCAGAGCCTTCCAAATTTTATAAGGCAGAAATCCATTAAAGAAAAAACAAACAACTAAACATATTACTCCTAAGGATCCACAGAGTAAATTGCAGTCCTTCACTCAGGGCTTGTTTTAGTGCTTTGATGGCATTGAAACCTCCTCAAGGAGTTTCTGTTCTAGCCCCCGTGGTCCTCTACTCCATTTAAAGACCTAGAGAACAGGATTTCTCTGAGGAGGAGCCAGATTCAGATGAGGAATCCCTTGCTTATTCTGCTCAGATTTTCTCTTCTGATTATGGATCAGAGGAAGAGGAATCTACCAGTCCAGATACTCCCTTTGAAGAGATTTCTTTTGGAGACACAATCTCCAGGATGATAGAGTTCTTTAAATGGGATGATGCTCAGGTTTCTGAGGTACAAAAAAGGTATTTTAAGCTGCTGCAGATGGACTCGCCTACACCTTCAGCTGTTTGGATGTATTTTCCAGTGCTTTTAAGGCTCCAGACTGTCAGGCCTCTGCTTCAAAGAAACCTGATAGATTCTATAGGGTGCTAGAGGATTGTAAATGTTTGTACATATAGGGTGCCTCAGGACTGTACATTTTTATACAGGTGTTCTTCTGCTGACCCCCTCAGTGATGTCTGTAGCTTCTCACAAGTCCTCTCAGTTGCTTCCTTCTCCCAAGTTGTTATTAGATTCATAGGTAGGTACTGGGCTATCTGCCCGAAGGCATATATTAGCCCAGCCACATTGTGCGGTATTCACCGCCCCTTTGGTTAGTTCCCTAGGCCCTTGATCTAGCAGCTAGTACCCTTGGCCCCTATCTAGTAGAGCTGTTGGTATGATCCCTAGTGTGAACTTTCTGTTACCCATCCATTCGTCAAGGTTCCTCTTGGAGTGATAGTGAGGGGCTCTGTCTTATGTAGATCGGGACCTTGTTCCATAGCAAGGGAAGTCTTTGCGAAGGGAATTTATCCCTCCAGCATGTTCTATTCATTTTTGTGCTGAGGTTTATATCCCTAGAGCGTGTAGCTCGAGTAGATTTGGTTTTGCTAAGATAGAGCATATTCAACAGTTCTGGGTTGGACATGGCTCTGTATGTTAGACCGAGATCGCCTCTGAGAAGGCAGTATGCAACAGAGAAAAGCCTTCGTTTTTTCAATCGTGCTGCATAGGGCAACTGTTTGAGGCCAGTAATCCTCGTAGTGAGGTACCTTTGTGGTCTCTCCAGCTGCTGGAGATGCCTAGCCAGATACTCAATAATGGGTCGGATGAGGGAAGAGTAGAGATGCACCACTACATCCTTAGATCTTGATGAGAACCCTTTCGTGATCAGATGGGTCACACAGAAGGATTTTCTAACCACCTTGGCAACATGGTTATCAAAGGAAAGCTGACTATCTACTTGGGTCCCTAGATCCCTTATTACTTCTTCAGATTTCAGGGGGTTACCTCCTATGTGGTAGTTTGTGGGTACTCTGTTTTTTCCAAAGGGGATTACTACGCATTTTTTACCATTCAGCTTGAGACCATGGCTTTGACACCATGCAACAATCTCATTAAGGCCCTTCTGGAGGATATCCATGTCGGACAGAGACTCTGTTATAGCACCCAGTTTGCAGTCGTCCGCAAACTTGGTCAGCCACAGCCCTTCAGTGCTTGCCTGTACTTCTGAGAAGTATATGCCAAACAGGAGGGGCCCCAGGACAGAGCCCTGAGGCACACCGCTCGTTACTGGTCTGGATTCGGACATAGATCCCACTACTCTTACTTTGTGGGATCTGTCTGAGAGCCAGTTTGCGATCCATCTTGTGACGTAAGGGTCTATGCCCAGGTTGGTGAGTTTATCAATAATACCCAAATGGGGAATGGTGTCAAATGCTTTACCCAAGGTCAAGGTAAGTCGTGTGTACCTCCTTTCCCCTTATCTGTAGCCTGAGTAACTGTCTCAAAGAAGTCCACCAGTTTCAGGAGGCAGGATCTGCCCTTGACCAAGCCGAACTATGTGGGGTCAAGTGTTTGGAGGTTCCCAATCTCTCCATTTATGAGCTCCATAATGATTCGCTCCATTGCCTTACAGATCAGACTGGTCAGGCTTATTGGTCGGTAGTTCCCAGGGTTGGTTGTGGGTCCACCCTTGTGCAGCAGAACTACCATTGCTGTGCGCCATTCTATGGGCACATATCCTGTCGAGAGGCTGAGAATGAACAGGGTATTCAGATGCGGGGTTAATTCATTTTGGAGCTCGCGTATGACACAGCCCGAGACACCATCTGGTCCCATGGCGGCAGTGTTTTTAGCTTTAGATAGTGCCTTATTAACCAATGTATCAGTAATAATTGGAGTTACACAATCACCTGGAATAGTAATAGGCCCTGTAGGTGGTGAGGGGGGCAATTTGCACTGCACCTGTCAGCCAAGATGTTGGCAATGTCAGTGGGGTCAGTGTATTTTGTTCCATTTTGTACTAGCTCAGAGCAGAGCTGAGCGTTGCCATTTAGGTTTTTGACATAACCATAGAAGGCCTTATGGTTATCCTTGGCATCCTTGGCAACTTTCTTTTCGAAATTGGCTTTAGTTGACTTGATGAGGGCCCTCAATTTCTTACTAATGCTGAGCAGGCATGATTTCTCTACTTGAGATTTGGCCTTTTTTTGTACAAGTCTCCTCTTTATTGTATAGTTTGCTTATGGCAGGGGTCCACCAGACTGGTTTCTTCTTGCTTGAGGAAGGAGTTTGTTTTATTTGGGATAGCACGGTCCATGCAGTCCTGAAGATGTATATAAAGTGCCTTGGTGTAGGATTCTGCATCCTGGATATCATTATCCTTCTGCAGGGGAATAGTGAAGCTTTCCACTTCTGACGCAAGTAGTTTGAAGTTTCCTTTGGAAAGTTTTTTTATGAAGGTTTCTTTGACTGGGGGAGGTGGAGGGATGAGGATGTCCTGGGTTATCAGTTTGTGGTCTGATCTGACCAGAGAGGGAGTGATAACTGGTGTGGTACAATGGGCGCCCATATTTGTGATGACTAAATCCAATATGTTGTCCCTTCTAGTGGGAGAACATACCAGTTGTTCAAGGGCATTTGAATTCTTTAATAAAGATAGCAAGACCATGGAAAGGTTAGGCAAAAAACGTTTACACCTCTGCTACCTTTGCTTTTAGGTATGTTAATTATCAGATCCATATGTCCATTTACTTGCTGGCTGACCTAATCCAGGCCTGTCAGTTTTTTTCTGATCTTCCAGACTCTGAGGGTAAATCTTCTTCCCTTTCCCTTTGATGAGGAGGTATTCTTGGCTTTGACCTTAGCCTTTGCCTGATATTAAGGCTAAGTTGATGGATGTTCCACTTGATAATAAACACTTGTTTGGTGAAGCTGCTGCTAAACACTTGTTTGGTGAAGTTGCTGCTACTATAAGTCCCTTCAGGATAAGGGCAGGACCTTTAAATGAGTTTTTCTCCTGTGCCTAAATTTCAAAGAAATTACCTAAGTAAGCCAGCTTTTGTTTGTAGGCAGTCTTGCCCTCTTCCCAAGGGTAAAAAGGGAGGCAAGTGGGCTCCTGCTGCAAAGGCTACTCAGATGTCTGTGCCTCAGAAGTCTCCTTTTCCTGATGAACCAGCTACTGTCTGACTATCCTGTTCTTCCCAACCACTTTCCTCTTTCTCTTCACCTCTCTCTCTCTTCCTGCTTGGTTACAGATTATTCAGGATTCCTCGGTCCTGTCCATTATCCGTCAGGGGTATGTCATGGTCTGGAAATCCCTTTCCCTTTTTATGGGCATGTCTCATCCCCCTCAGGAACAACTATTATTCTTTCCGGAGGTGCTTCAGGATCTGTTTAGTCAGGGTACTATTCAAGAGGTGACTATGTCCCAAAGAGGGAGGGGTTTTACTCCCAAGATGTTTCCAGTGCCCAGTACTTGGAGACCAGTCCTAGACCTGTTTAAACATCTTTCTGAAGGTACCCTCCTTTTGAATGTTGTCCCTTCAGACTTTGTTCCCTGTTCTGCTTCCTCAGGCTTATATGGTGTCTAGAGCCAAGATTACTCAGAATCTAAGAAAAGGTTCAGAGACTTTCCTTTACTACCTCAGCACAGACCTCTTGCTATTCCCCCTGTTCTAGACATTGTAGATAATGTTTTTTCAGAGTCTGGCCTGTCTCCTGACTCTTTACCCCCTGCACCTGTTAAGCCAGACAGATACTACAGGGTCCCAGATTCTCATAACGTTCTATATAAAAACCCTGCTGCTGACCCAGAAACTATATCTCAGGGTCCCAAAGGGGTCAAGGCTTCCACTGCAAAAAAACCTGTCCCCTCTGATAAGGATTCAAGGACACTGGACAGATGGAGGAAAAAAGTTTACACTTTGTTACCTTGGCTGTAAGGGCTTTAAATTGTCAGTTTCATATGCTTAAATACCAGCAATACTTAATGTCACTGCTAAAACAGAAAATGTGGATAAATTCTGAATGCATAGAAAACAAGGAAATGCAGGATTTATTGCATGCAGCTGAACAAGTGGGAAAGCATACTTTGCAATGTGGCTTTGATTCTCTGGAGGCCTCTTGCAGGGCCGCTGTTACGGGTTCTGTCATTAGGAGGCATGCTTGGTTAAAGGAACAGAATCTGCCAGATCATGTTAAAGCAAAATTATTGGATGCTCCATTACAGCATGATACTTTGTTTGGTATTAAGGCAGAAGAGGTGTTGAAGAAAATGGAAGGTAAAGCGAAATCAATGCAGACAGTTAAGGATTTCTTACAGGTACAACCACCCAGATTTAGCATGAACTGGCCTACTAAGAATTGGTCCTTTCCAGTGTCTGACAGGCCACAAAGAGGCAGATACAGACACCCTAGAGGCAGATCCCAGCCCCAAGGCTTATACAGGCCTAAACAATGGGGTGCTTCTACCTCCAAAAGCAGAGAAAACAAATCACAGCCATTTAGGAAACCGCCACAATGACTTCCCTCTGCCAGTACCAAGCACTTATCTTTTGGCAGCCCCCTTAGGGGGGAAAACTAGCACTTTTTTCACAAAATTGGCACATGATCACCCAGGACAAATGGGTCTTGAATATAGTGTCTCAGGGCTACAGGTTCCACTTTCACACCCTGCCAAAGGCAAAAGGTATGCCAGACCTGCCACACAATCAATGGGCAGAGGCACAAAAGCAAGTTTCATCCATGGAAATGAGGGCCATACAGCAAGTACCACAGCAAGAGCAGGGACAAGGATTTTACCCAAGACTTTTCCTGGTACCCAGAAAAGACAAAGCCTGTAGACCAATACTGGACCTGTCTATTCTAAATACTTTTCTGGACGTTTCAAAATTCAAAATGTTGACTCTGCAGCAGCTTCTACCCATGCTGGGCAAGAAGGCTTGGCTTGTAACTTTGTACCTAAAAGAGGCATACCTGCATGTTCCAATCAGACAATCTTGCAGAAGATGCCTCAGATTCATAGCTGGCTCAATGCACTACCAATTCTCTGCACTGCCCTTTGGCTTATCTACTGCGCCCAGGGTCTTCACAAAATGCCTGGCACCAGTAATTGCATTTTGCAGACAAGGAGGAATTCAAATATATCCTTACTTGGACGACTGCCGTATTCAAGCAGAGAACAAGGACATTCTACTAAAGCATCTGGCGTTTGTAAAAAGATTACTAATTTGCCCAGGGTACACAGTAAATGAAAAGAAATCAAAACTAGTACCCTCTCAAGAGATAATATTCCTGGGTGCAAGCTTAAATACAACTGCCCAGATGGCTTATCTCATGCGAGACAAACAAAGGCAACTGACTTCTTACTTTCAAATGTTGGCAACAAAAACCCAGTTATCTGCAAGAAAAATTCTGCATGCTTTGGGTTTCATGGCATCCTGCATTCTGTTAATTCTATATGCAAGACTGCATTTGAGGAAACTACAATGGTATCTAAAAAGTGTTTGGACTCAACATTGCCACAGCCTGGAAACATTAATTACGCTCATTTCCTGCCTGCAACAGGAGTTTCGATGGTGGGCACAAGCCTGTCACCACAACAAGGGACAGACACTAGCAACAGATGCATTAGATTATGCCTGGGGGCCCACATGGCAGGAAAATGTATTCAGGGCACATGGCCCGCAAGCCAATTGCATCTTCATATCAATCAAAAAGAGATGCTAGCTGTTCAGAATGCCCGGACAGCCTTCAAGGATCTACTTCATCCAGGACAACTGCTGATAAAGACGGACAATACTACAGTAATGTGGTACATAAACAAGTAGGGAGGCACACATTCCTGCCCCCTCTGCGACAAGCCATGACTTTGTGGGACACAGCATTGACTTATCAAGTACACCTGCAAGCACAATGCATTGACTTATCAAGTACACCTGCAAGCACAATTCCTGCCAGGAAAGATAAATACTCTGGCAGATGAACTAAGCAGAAACCTCATGGATCCCCACGAGTAGAAACTGGATCCACAAGTCTTCAGCATAACAAGGAAATGGGGAGGCCCAGACATAGATGTATTTGTCTCCCCTCACAACTGCCAGCTACAGAGATTCTGCACAAGGACTTATCAGAAGCAAGCATGTAAAGTGGATGCTCTATCATTCAGCTGGAAAACCCTTACAGTATATGCCTTTCCTCCACTGCCTCTCCTCCCCAAGGTACTACTAAAGGTCAGGCAAGAGAAGCCAAAAATGATACTGATTGCCCCAGACTGGCCCCGCCAGCACTGGTACCCAATCCTAAAGAGCTTGTCTCAAGGCCCAGCCTGGACATTACCTCAAATTCCTCACTTACTGACCCAACAAAACAATCAGATCCTGCACAGCCAACTCAGAACCCTAAATCTGGCAGCATGGCGGATAATGTAACCATTCAGAACACACCTCTCTCTAAAGCAATTATGGATGTTATTTTGGAGGCCAGGAGGCCCAGCACCAGAAAATCTTATGCAGAAAAATGGAAGAGATTCTGTGCTTGGAACCAGGCACAAGGAATTGACACGCTTGTACCAAATATTCCTCAGATTTTACAATACCTAACTGAGATGCTGGACAAAGGCCTATCCTTTTCATCAATTAAGATCCATGCCTCTGCCTTTTCAGCTCATTACAATATGGACCCACCTATTTTTCACATCCACTGCTAACGCAGTACCTCAGAGGGGCCAAAAACATAAGACCTCCAAGGAGAGTGCCAATACCTGCATGGGACCTCAGTTATGTCTTGGAAAGACTCACACTGCCTCCTTTTGAGCCAGCCAATACAGCTGAGATAAAATTATTATCATGGTAAACAGCTCTGCTCCTAGCAATAACCTCGGCAAGAAGAGCCCCAGAGTTACAGGCACTAATGGCTGTGGAACCTTTTATAATTTTCC
Source organism: Protopterus annectens (assembly GCF_019279795.1). NCBI lineage: Eukaryota > Metazoa > Chordata > Ceratodontiformes > Protopteridae > Protopterus > Protopterus annectens. The sequence continues at coordinate 407,007,452 of NC_056734.1, read as the reverse complement.
ATCCAGACAGGGTTTCTCTGAGGACAAACCCAACATTTATGCCTAAGGTAGTGTCCAGTGTGGCCCTTAACCAAACCATTCATTTGCCTACCTTTTATCCAAACCCACAGATTAAGGGGAGAGCCTTCTGCATTGTTTGGACATACACAGACAGCTACGCTTCTACTTGGACAGAACTAATGCTTTCAGAAAGACTGAGCAACTCTTAGTGGCATATGCTGCAGGATCACAAGGAAAGGCTATCTCAAAGCAGACTATTTCAAAATGGATAGGCCACTCTATTCGTTTCTGCTATTCACAGCATGGCAAATCAGTGCCTAAGGGCATTAGGCCACATTCAACCAGAGCAGCAGCCACTTCAGCAGCCTTCCTCAGAGGATTACCAACCAAAGACATTTTAGAGGCTGCAACTTGGACTTCAGTGCACACTTTTACCAAGCACTACCATTTACCTCTTTACTCTAAATCCAGAGCAGGCTTTGCCACTGTAGTTCTGCAGGGCCTCATAACCACTCCTAATTCTATTTAGACCCAGCCACTCAACCTCAGCTTTTGGATTCAACCCAAGAGTAATGACTGCAACAGTGAAACATGATTAACATAGTACAGTTGTGTACCTACCATAAATGTAGAGGTTCGAGTGTATTCACTGTTGCAGTCCAGGTTACCCACCCACCATCCCCCTTTCATTGCTGGGACTTATCTGTACTTCTCTATTCTATACAACCTATGTGGTGTATTTGCTTGTAGATGAAGGTAATGTTTATTTTAGTGCATGCATTTTTATTGGCATAATTTTTAGCCTACCCTTTTGGGGGCACCTGACATCTGGGGCAAGAAAAACTGAAGAAAATGGCATCGGCTGCATCTTTTATACCCCTGGAGCACTGATGTCAGGGAAGAGGCGACAGCAACCAATGCTGGACCAAGACTTTGGAATTCAGGCCGACTGCGGGTAGCCTGCCAGCAGGATAACCCAAGAGTAATGACTGCAACAGTGAATACACTCGAACATCTACCTCTATAGTGAATACACTCTAACATCATTTGCCCTTTGTACTGCCCCAAGGTTATTCACCAAACGCCTCATTCCTGTGATTGCTTTTTGAAGGATTCAGAGAGTCCAGGTATTTCCTTACTTGGCTGACCATCTATTTTGGCCATCATCTCCAGAGATCCTGTTGCAAAATCTTCAATTTGCCATTTCTGTTCTCTAAAGCCTGGGGTTCACAATAAATTTAAAAATGTCTTTTCTGATTCCTCCTCAAGGCCATGTTTTTCGTTTTTCTGGGGTGCAGGATACAGACTGTGCCTGTGCTGGCATCCATGCCTCTGCACAATAACACTCCTTTCCTTCTTTCAAGCTCTTCTTGTGGCCTCTAACAGCCAGGGAATTTCTGAGAGCTCTGGGGTTCATGGCATCCACCATTCCTATGCTCCCTCTGGCCAACCTTGAGAAAGTTTCAGTGGTTTCTGAACTCCAGTTTGGCTTTAACATGTGCATCCCCTAGAATTTGTAGTTCTTGTTCTATCTTGTCTGAAGAAGGAACTTCACTGGTGGATGTCTTTAAATCCAGGGCTCCTTTTTCATCCCCTTCTTCCCTCTTATGTGCTGTTGCTTCAAACATGGGACGGTGAGCAGTTTTCGCTTACTAAAGGTGCAGGGGGTATGGTTGCTTCTTCAACAGAAAGACCACATCAGTGTAAAAGAGATGAGTGCTCTTCTGCTGGCGTTTCAAACTTTTCATCCTGCTTTTCCTCCCCAGGACCTCCTTAAGGTGTTTCCAGACAGTACCAGAGTGATATGGTATGTAAAGAGATGGTGTTTGGGACCGACGGACAAGATCTTATCTTCTTTGCCAATTGCATTCCTAGTGTGGGATCTTGCTATCGGGTATCAAGTGACTCTTCAGGCAGTTTATATTCCCTCTGGTCAAAACATTGTGGTAGACACTCTGAGCATGTCCTTAACTCAATCCCACGAATGGATGCTTTACAGAGATGTGTTTCTGGACATTGTCCTCCAGTGGGGTACTCCTCAGATCTTTTTGCTTCCCCTCTGAACAGACAACTTCCTCTATTTTGTGCCAGAGTGCGAAGTCCTCTGGTTTGGAAGGTAGATGCCCTATTTTCTTGGAAGGGAATGTTTCCCCTCATTCCAAAAGTCCTGTTCAGAATTCAGCAGGATGCTCCCAAAATCTTGTTGGTGCCTCCCTTTTGGCTGAAACAGCATTAGTTCCCTCTTTTGCATTTAGCCAAGGATAGTCATCACAGGTTACCTCACAGGGTGGACCTACTTGCACAGGACAAGGGATCTCTCGTCCATCCCAATCTGTCCACTGTTCAACTGACATTGTAGATGATAGGATTTTGATTCTACATAGACATCTTTTTTTCTAAGGATGTGCTTAGGGTCCTGCAGGAGGCCAGGAAACCCAGTGCTAGGAAATCCTGCTTATCCAAATAGAAGAGATTTTCTGTCGGTGCCCTTCTCGTAACCTGAATCCACTTTCTGTGGATGTTCCTTTGGTTCTTTCTTATCTGTGTGAATTCCTCAGTGCTGGCTGAGCCTGTTCTTCTGTTAAGGCCCACTTATCAGCTGTTTCTGCTAGTCTGCCTTTATCTCTTCCTTTAGCTTCTAGATTTGAAGCTAAGAAATTTCTTAAATGTGTCCTTCATATTAGGCCTCCCAGGAAGCCTGTTCCTCCTCCCTGGGACCTTAATTTTGTTTTGGAAAAATTGAATCAGGCTCTTTTTGAGCCTGCAGCTTCAGCTTGCAGCTTTGCTCTTGGAGTCCTTACTTCTTCCAGATGGGTGTCTGAGCTTCAAGCCCTTACAGCTTGTCATCCTTTTTTGGTGTTTCAAAAGGTCAGGGTGTCCTTGCGTACTAATCCTTCCTTTATGCCCAAGGAGGTAAATGAGTTGTCTCTTAATCAGTCTATTCATTTGCCCACTTTTTTCCCTTCTTTGCAGTCTGCCAGTGAGAAGGTGCTGCACATGCTGGATATGCATAGACAACTCACATTCCATTTGGATAAAACTAAGACTATACATCTAATCTGCTCTGTTTCCTTTCATCCTGTGTCCTTAGGATTAACTGTGTCCAAGCAGGCAATTTCTTCTTGGATCTCCAAAACTATTTATTTTTATTATTCCTTTCATGGTAAGGGCCTTCCTTATTCTGTTAAGGCTCATTCTACTACAGCTGTGGCATTTTCTGGTGCCTTTTTCAAAGGTTTGGATACTAACTCTATTCTTGAGGCAGCTACACAGACTTCTGTGCATAAATTTATCAAGCACTAAAAGTTGTATGGAATCTTCAGAAATAGAGCTGGTTTTGCTAGGACCATCCTGCATGTCTTCCTAGAGGGCTGTGCTGGTCCTTTCTCCTCCCAAGTTTCTTCCTGAGCTTTGGCACTCTCCCTAATGTAATGAATACTGTAACAGTGAAATGGAAGGACATAGTACAGTTGTGTAAAATCTTACCATAATGGTAGATGTCCTTCTTTTTACTGTTGCAGTTTTCACTCCTTCCTGATTCCACCTGTTCCAGTTGTCTTCTGGATGTAGAGGTTTCCTTTTTTTCCCTTGGACTGGCATTCCTACTGTGGCTCACAGTTCTGAGGGTAGAATGTTTGGATGTCACCTTTATGCTGTATGCTATGCGAGGAGCATGCATGTGAAGTGTGGAGTACCTTAAAGCAACCTAAGGCTTTGGTATACTGGTCGGATATCAGGCCGCCCTTGACAGAGGATCTCTAATGTAATGAATACTAAACAGTGAAGAGAGGGACATGTACCATTATGGTAAGATTTTACACAACTGTACTTTATTGCATTAAGGTATTTTTAGCTCACAGAAACAATCACAATTTGTATTCTAATTTGATTCACCTAAACACACACTAGTCATACAGCAGCAGCAAACAGCAAGACCAGAAGTTTGTGTTTCACTGCTGCAGTCATTACACTTGGGTTATCCTGCCATCAGGCTGTCCCGCAGTCGGCCAGAGTTCCAAAGTCTTGGTCCGGCGTCGGTTGTTGTCGCTTCTTCCCTGATGTTAGTGTGCCAGGGGTATAAAAGATGCAGCCAACGCCATTTTCTCCAGTCTTTCTTGCCGCACGGTGCCCAAAGCAAAAGCAGGTCGCAAGTGCCGGTCGGCCGACTCCTGAGATTTTTGAATTCGAATTTCAGAACCAAAGTCTTCAATAAAGCTAAGTACCCTGTTGGGGAAACTTTTTCTTGCCTCAGACCGATGTCAGTAAAAGTTGTTAATTGTATTTCTTGTGGGAAGCAAATACCTCATAAGGATTTCCACTCTTACTGTATTCCATGCCTAGGCCCAGATCACGACGTCACTAGTTGTCGGTTTTGTGCTAGATTTAACAAACGCACTATTAAACGTCGGTTTGATTTTGCTCGCCATTATTTTGGCCGAAGGTTCAATTATACCATGCCGTTGGAACAACCGACGACCGGAATACACAAAAAACGCAAAGACAAGGATAAGGACAGGCAACCGAGGTCCAAAACTGACAACGAAGTCTCTTCCAGGCCAGTTGCTGGTTCGCTGGTGCTCAGTGAGGCGCTTTCGCAGCCCCTGACTCCCGCTGCCTCAGAGCCACAGGCCGCCTCCGACTCCCACGTGGAGACATCTAGGCCTCTGGAACTTCAAGGTATTGGGCCTACGGAAACAATTCCCTCAGATGAGTCCGGAGCTGCTGAGCAGGCATCAGCTTCTGAGGGTGTTTTCAGACCTTCACAGCTTACCATCAAAACAACAACCAAGTCAAAGACTCCATTAAAGACAAAGAAACAAATACAGCATTCTCCAGGACAGGCCTCAATGCCTAAGAAACAGATGCTCAAAATGGCCGAAAACCTGATTACTCTGATCAGGGGTTCTCATCCCCCTCTTGATAAAAGGCCTAGGCAGGATACAGACTGATTCCTCTGACCAGGTTTCCATTTCCTCTGATTCCTGTTCAGACCAGGGATACTCTTTACCCCCCTAGGAGGACTCTGCTGAAGAATCAGTCCTTTCAGCCTCTCCTCCTGAGGATTACTCTTTTGGGGAAATTTTACATACCATGAGGGAGCATTTCCATTGGGAGAGCCAGGATTATTCAGAATCCAAGAAAAGGCTCAGAGATTTTCTGTTATTGCCTCAGCACAGGCCCCTGGCTATTCTGCCTGTGTTAGATATTGTGGATGATGTGTTCTCTGAATCTAGTTTAACCCCCGATTCTTTGCCCCCAGCCCCAGTCAAGCCAGACAGGTACTACCGAGTGCCTGACTCTCACAAATTTCTTTATAAAAACTCTGCTGCTGACCCAGAAACTATTTCCCAGGGTCCCAAAGGGGTAAAGGCTGCCTCTGCAAAAAATACAGTATCCTCTGACAGGGATTCCAGAGCATTGGATAGATGGGGGAAGAACGTTTTCACTTCTGCAACTTTAGCAGTAAGGGCCTTAAATTGCCAGTTCCACATGCTTAAATTCCAACAATATTTAATGTCTTTGCTAAAACAGAAAATGCCTACAAGCTTAGAAGGCCCTGATCATAAGGAAATGCAGGACTTATTGCATGCTGCTGAACAAGTGGGAAAGCATACTCTGCAATGTGGTTTTGATTCATTAGAGGCGTCTTGTAGAGCTGCAGTTACAGGATCTGTGATAAGAAGGCATGCTTGGTTAAAGAACAAAGTTTACCAGATCATGTTAAAGCAAAATTATTGGATGCTCCTTTACAGCATATCATCTTGTTTGGTGTTATGGCTGAAGAGGTATTAAAGAAAATGGACGATAAAGCAAAATCCATGCAGACAGTAAAGGATTTCTTACAGGTACAGCCTCCTAGATTTAGCAGAAATTGGCCTTCTAAAATTTGGTCTTTTCCAGTGTCAGACAGACCAGAGGCTGATACAGACACCCAAGAGGCAGATCTCAGCCCCAAGGTTCTTACAGACCACGACAGTGGGGTGCTTCGACCCCTAAAGGAGGAGAAGACAAGTCACAACCTTATAGGAAACAGTCCCAATGACTTCCCCTTTCAAATGCCAGGCTCTTACCTTTTGGCAGCTCCCTTAGGGGGGAATATAGCACTTTCTTCACAAAACTGACATATAATCACCCAAGACAAATGGGTTCTGAATATTGTATCTCAAGGTTACAAGTTCCACTTTCACACTCTGCCAAGGCCGAAAAGAATGCCAGATCTGCCACAAAATCAATGGGCAGAGGCACAAAAACAAATTACAGCCCTCATGGACATGAGAGCTATTCAAAAAGTACCAGAACAAGGACAAGGATTTTACTCAAGACTTTTCTTGGTCCCCAGAAAGGACAAAACTTGGAGACCCATACTGGACCTATCTATTCTAAATACTTACCTGGATAATCCAAAATTCAAAATGTTGACACTACAGCAACTTCTTCCCATGCTGGGCAAGAAGGCTTGGCTTGTTACTTTGGACCTCAGAGACATACCTGCATGTCCCAATCAGACAAAATTGCAGAAGATACCTCAGATTCATAGCTAGCACAATGCATTACCAATTCTCTGCACTGCCCTTTGGATTATCTACTGTGCCCAGGGTCTTCACAAAATGCCTGGCACCAGTAATTGCATTTTGCAGACAGAAAGGAATTCAAATATATCCTTACTTGGACGACTGCCTTATACAAGCAGAGAGCAAGGACATTCTACTACAGCATCTGGTGTTTGTAAAAAGATTACTTATGGGCCTAGGATACACAGTAAACGAAAAGAAGTCAAAACTAGTGCCCTCACAAGAGATAATATTCCTGGATGCAAGCTTAAATACAACTTCCCAGATGGCTTATCGCACGCCAGACACGCAAAGACAACTGACTCAGTATTTTCAGTTGATGGCAACAAAAACCCAACTCCCTGCGAAAAATTCTGCAGGCCTTGGGGTTCATGGCGTCCTGCATACTACTAATACCATATGGCAGACTGCATATGAGGAAGCTACAATGGTATCTAAAAAGTGTCTGGACTCAACACTGTCACAGCTTGGAAACAATAATACCACTCATTCCCTGCCTACAACAGGAGGTTTGATGGTGGGCACAGGCATGTCACCACAACAAGGGACAGCCTTTCACTTTACCCACAGCCAGGCAATCACAACAGATGCATCAGATTATGCCTGGGGAGCACATATGGCTGGAAAATGTGTCCAGGTGAAGACACCGCAGAACAAATGCATCTCCACATCAATCAAAAAGTGATGCTAGCTGTACAAAATGCCCTGACAGCCTTCAAGGACCTTCTGCATCCAGGACAACTATTACTACAGATGGACAACACCACAGTTATGTGGTACATAAAGAAGCAAGGGGGCACTCATTCCTACCCCCTATGCAGACAAGCCATGACCTTGTGGAACACAGCACTGACCTATCAAGTTCATCTGCAAGTACAATTCCTGCCAGGAAAGAAAAATACTCTGGCAGACGACTTAAGCAGAAACATCATGGACCCTCACGAATGGAAATTAAATCCACAAGTATTCAGCATGATAACACAAAAATGGGGGTGCCTAGACATAGATCTGTTTGCCTCCCCTCTGAACTGTCAACTACAGAAATTCTGCACAAGGACTTACTACACACAAGCATGGAAAGTGGATGCTCTTTCATTCAGCTGGAAAGCACTGAAAGTTTATGCCTTCCCACCACTGCCTCTTCTTTAATAGGTACTCTTAAAAGCCAGACTAGAGAGATCAAAAATTATCCTGATTGCTCCAGACTGGCCCCGCCAGCACTGGTACCCAATCTTAAAGAATTTGGCTCAAGGCCCAGTATGGATTTTACCTCAAATTCCTCATCTTCTAACTGAGCAAAACAGTCAGATCCTGCACAGCCAGCTCAAAACCTTAAATCTGGCTGCATGGCAGATATAATAGCCAACCAGCCAACACCACTCTCTAAAGCTGTTATGGATGTCATTTTGGAGGCCAAGAGGCCCAGCACCAGGAAATCTTATTCAGAAAAGTGGAAGAGATTCTGCGCCTGGAACCAGACTCAAGGCCTTGACCCTCTTGTTCCAAATATTCCTCAGATATTACAATACTTAACTGAGATGCTGGACAAAGGCCTTTCCTTTTCATCTATTAAGATCCACGCCTCTGCCATTTCAGCTCATTACAACATGGATCCTCCTATTTTTTCTCAACCATTACTAAGACAATACCTCAGAGGGGCTAAAAACATAAGACCGCCCCGGAGAGCACCAACACCAACTTGGGACCTCAACTTTGTTTTGGAAAAACTTTCTTTACCACATTTTGAGCCAGCCATTTCAGCAGAATTAAAATTTTTGTCATGGAAAACTGCTCTGCTGCTGGCGATAACTTCAGCACAAAGAGTCTCAGAGTTACAGGCACTAATGGCAGTGGAACCTTTCATCATTTTTCATCAAGACAGGGATGTTCATCGTGTTACCCTGCTGCAGTCATCACTCTTGGGTTATCCTGCCATCAGGCGGTCCCGCAGTCGGCCTGAGTTCCAAAGTCTTGGTCTGGCGTCAGTTGCTGTCGCTTCTTCCCTGACGTCAGTGCACCAGGGGGATATAAGAGGCATCCTACGCCATTTTCTTCAGTCTTTCTTGCCGCGCGGTGCCCAAAGCAGAAGCAGTTCGCAAGTGTCGGTCGGCCGACACCTGAGATTTTCGGTTCGAATTTCAGTCCGAAGTCTTGAATAAAGCTAAGTACCCCGTTGGGGAACCTTTTTTTTTCCTCAGTCCGATGTCAGAAATAGTTAACAATTGCATTTCTTGTGGGAAGCAAATACCTCATAAGGACTTCCATTCTTATTGTATTCCTTGCCTAGGCCCAGACCACGACATCACAGGTTGTCAGTTTTGTGCTAGGTTTAATAAACGAACTATCAAACGCTGTTTTGACTTTGCACTACATTACTTTGGTAGGAAATTTAATTATATCATGTCGTCGGAGCAGCCGACGACTGGCATGCATAAAAAAACGCAAGGATAAGGACAAGCAGCCTAGGAACAAGCCAGACTCCGAGGCCTCTGCTGGGCCTGTCGCCGGTTCTTCGGTTTTCAGTGAGGCACCTATGCAGCCCCTGACGACTGCAGAATTGTAACCCCAGACAGCTGTGGATTCTCAAGCAGAGTGTACTAGGCCGACGCAACCATCTTCATTAGGCCCTTCCGACACCGGAGCAGATGGAGACCCCGGTGCAGTGGAAACACCTTCGGTTGCAGAAGGTGTCTTCAGACAGACTACACTCACCATTAAATCTTATGCTAAGCTTAAAACTCCTTTAAAACCAAAAAAGACTGTACATCAGTCTACAGTTCAAGGCCCCATGTCTAAGAAACAGATGCTTAAGATGGCTGAAGATTTGATTACCCTAATCAGGGGTTCCCATCCCCCTCCAGATAAAAGACCAAGACAAGAGGAGGGTTATGCTTTCTCTGACCAGGTTTCAGTTTCCTCAGATTCTTCTGAGGAACAGGATTACACTTTTCCCCCTTATGAAGACTCTGATGCTGAAGACTCTATTCCCTCAGCATCTCCCCCTGAAGACTACTCCTTTGGGGAAACTTTACATACCATGAGGGAACATTTCCACTGGGAAGGCCAGGACTACTCTGATTCTAAGAAAAGGCTCCGAGAGTTCCTTTTACTACCCCAGCACAGATCACTTGCTATCCCTCCAGTTCTAGATATTGTGGATGATGTTTACTTGGAGTCTAGTCTAAATCCAGACTCTCTATCTCCTGCTCCAGCCAAACCAGACAGATACTACAGAGTGCCTGACTCACACAAATTCCTTTATAAAAGCCCTGTGGCTGACACAGAAACAATTTCTCAGGGTCCCAAAGGGGCTTACAGCTTCTATGGCTAAATATCCTGTGCCCTCTGAAAGGGATTCCAGAGCCCTAGGCAGATGGGGAAAGAAGATATACACCTCAGCAACTCTGGCTCTGAGACCATTAAATTGTCAGTTTCACATGCTGAAATATCGGCAATTCCTAATGTCTCAATTAAAACAAAAAATGAGCACACATACTGAACAGTCTGACTTGAAGGAAATGCAGGATCTGTTGCATGCAAGCTGAACAGGTGGGCAAACATACTTTACAATGTGGATTTGATTCATTGGAAGCTTCCTGCAGAGCAGCTGTTACTGGGTCTGTCATATGTAGACATGCTTGATTTAAAAGAACAAAAACCCTACCTGATCATGTTAAAGCAAAATTATTGGATGCACCTTTGCAGCAGGATGTATTATTTGGTGTCAACGCAGAAGACGTTTTAAAGAAAATGGAGGATAAGGCAAAGTCTATGCAGACGGTCAAGGATTTTTTACAGGTACAACCCCTCTCGTTTCAGCAGAAATTGGCCAACAAAAAACTGTTCCTTTCCAGCTTCTGACCGATCACAGAGGGGCAAATACAGACGCCCAAGGGGCAGAGGTCAGTCACAAGGCCCTTACAAACCTCGCCAATGGGGTACTGCTACCCAGAAAGGAGGAGAAGACAGGCCCCAAGCTAGCAGAAGACAAACACAATGACTCAATCCTCAAACTACCAAGCAAATCTCTCCTGGCAGCTCCCTTGGGAGGAAAATTAACATTTTTTGCAGACAACTGGCACATCATCACAAAAGACAAATGGGTCCTAAACATTGTCTCACAAGGATACAGATTCCACTTTCATACCTTGCCAAGGATAAAAGGAATGCCAAACCTGCCACCAAGTCAATGGGCAGAGGCACAAAAACAAATTACAGCTCTCATGGACATGAGAGCCATTCAACAGGTACCTACACAGGAGCAAGGACAAGGATTTTACTCAAGACTCTTTCTAGTCCCAAGAAAAGACAAAGCATGGAGACCCATTCTGGATCTTTCAATTCTGAACACCTATCTGCAAGTACCAAAATTCAAGATGCTAACACTACAGCAGCTTCTTCCCATGCTGGGCAAGAATGCTTGGCTAGTAACGCTGGACCTCAAGGAGGCATACCTGTATATCTCTATCAGACAAAATAACTCCGCTTCATTGCAGGTTCAACGCATTATCAATTCTCTGCAGTGCCCTTTGGCTTATCTACTGCGCCCAGGGTCTTCACAAAATGCCTGGCACCAGTAATTGCATACTGCAGACAAAGAGGAATTCAAATATACCCATACCTGGACGACTGCCTTATTCAAGCAGAAAGCAAGGACATTCTTTTAAAACATCTGGCATTTGTCAAACACCTTCTAAGTTGCCAAGGGTACACAGTAAACGAAAAGAAATCAAAACTAGTGCCCTCACAAAACATAATATTCCTGGGTGCCAGCTTGAATACAACGGCCCAGATGGCTTATCTCACGCCAGACAAGCAACAACAGCTGACTCAATATTTCAAAATAATGGCAACAAAGACCCAACTCACTGCAAGCAAAATTCTGCAGGCTTTGGGATTCATGGCGTCTTGCATACTACTAATACCATTTGCAAAACTGCATATGAGGAAATTACAATGGTACCTGAAAAGCGTATGGACTCAGCACAGCCACAGCTTGGAAACAATACCACTCATTCCCTGCCTTCAACAGGAGTTTCTATGGTGGGCACAGGCATGTCACCTCAACAAGGGTCAGCCTTTCACCTTACCCATAGCCAGGCAAACTATGACAACAGATGCATCGGACTATGCCTGGGGAGCACACATGGCAGGACAGTGCATTCAGGGCAAATGGACTACAGATCTCAAAGGGGATAATTGGCTAGGCTTAAAATGGCTCGCAAGGGCAGTTAGCCTAGTACTAATCTATGAACCTATGAATCAAAGGCATCTGCATATCAATCAAAAAGAAATGCTAGCAGTACGGAATGCCCTAACAGCTTTCAAGGACCTCTTACACCCAGGAAAATTAATAATAAAGACGGACAATACCACAGTAATGTGGTACATAAGCAAGGGGGGCACACATTCCTACCCTCTATGCAGGCAAGCAATGACCTTGTGGAACACAGCACTGTCTTACCAGGTTCAATTACAAGCACAATTCCTGCCAGGAAAGAAAAACACATTGGCAGACGACCTAAGGTGAAACATCCATGGATCCACATGAGTGGAAACTAGATCCACAAGAATTTGCAATGATAGTTCAAAAATGGGGACGCCCAGACATAGATCTGTTTTCCAGCCCCCAAAACTACCAACTTCTAAAATTTTGCACAAGGACATTCCAGCCACAAGCTTGGAAAGTGGACGCCCTCTCATTCAGTTGGAAAACATTAACAGTGTAAATGCCTTTCCTCCACTGCCTCTTCTAGCAAAGGTAGTGCTGAAAGTCAGATTAGAGAGGCCACAAATGATACTCATTGCACCAGATTGGCCACGCCAGCATTGGTATCCAATTCTAAGGAACATGGCCCATGGCCCATCATGGATTTTACCACAAATTCCTCACCTGCTCACCCAGCGAGGCAGTCAGATTCTACACAGCCAGCTCAAGACTTTAAACCTGGCTGCATGGCAAATTACCTAAACAACCAGCCAACACCTCTATCCAAAGCTGTTATGGATGTCATTCTGGAGGCCAGGAGGCCCAGCACCAGGAAAACCTATTCAGACAAATGGAAAAGATTTTGTGCCTGGAACCACACTAAAGGCCAAAATTCCCTTGATCCAAACATTCCTCAGATTCTACAATATTTAACTGAGATGTTGCACAAAGGACTTTCCTTTTCATCTATTAAGATCCATGCCTCAGCAATTTCAGCTCATTACAACATGGATCCTCCTTTATTCTCACATCCATTCCTAAGACAGTACCTCAGAGGGGCTAAGAACATAAGACCGCCCAGGAGAGCACCAACACCTACTTGGGATCTCAACTTTGTTCTGGAAAAGCTTACACTGTCACCCTTTGAACCAGCTTTTTCAGCTGATTTAAAATTTCTTTCATGGAAAACTGCCCTGCTACTAGCAATAACCTCAGCTAGAAGAGTCTCAGAGCTACAGGCACTAATGGCAGTGGAGCCTTTCCTCATTTTTCATCAAGACAGAGTCTCTCTATGAACTAACCCTTCCTTTATGCCAAAGGTGGTATCCAGTGTGGCCCTAAACCAAACCATTCATTTGCCCACCTTTTTCCCAAATCCCCAGAACAAGGGAGAAAGACGCCTGCACTCTTTGGACATTCACAGGCAATTACGTTACTACTAGGATAAAACTAAGGCTTTCAGAAAATCTGACCAGCTCTTTGTAGCCTATGCTGCAGGATCACAAGGAAAAGCTATCTCAAAACAGACCATTTCTAAATGGATAGGGCATTGCATACGTTTCTGCTACACGCATCATGGGAAACCGGTACCTGCTAACATTAGGTCCCACTCCACCAGGGCTACAGCTACATCAGTAGCCTTTCTCAGGGGAGTGCCAACCAAGGATATTCTGGAAGCTGCGACTTGGAGTTCAGTGCACACCTTCAACAAACACTATCACTTACCTCTATATTCTAAGACTAGAGCTGATTTTGCCACTGCAGTTTTGCAGGGCCTACTAGCTTCTTCTAACCCTGTTTAACTCCACCACCCATCCCTAGCTTTGGGGTTCAACCCAAGTGTGATGACTGCAGCAGGGTAACACGATGAACATAGTACAGTTTTGTACCTACCATAAATGTAGATGTTCGAGTGTTCACCCTGCTGCAGTCCAGGTTAACCTCCCTCCATCCCCTCAGCTGAACTTATCTATACCACTCTATCCTATACAACCTCTGTGGTGTATTGCTATATATATATATATATATATATATATATATATATATATATATATATATATATATATATATATATATTGCCTATCTTTTGGGGGCACCTGACATCTGGGGCAAGAAAAACTGAAGAAAATGGTGTCGGATGCCTCTTATATACCCCTGTGCACTGACGTCAGGGATGAAGCGACAGCAACCGACGCCGGTCCAAGACTTTGGAACTCAGGCCGACTGCGGGGACCGCCTGACGGCATGATAACCCAAGTGTGATGACTGCAGCAGGGTGAACACTCGAACATCTACATTTATGGTAGGTACAAAACTGTACTTTTCCTTAATAACAAACCCTACATTTATGCCAAAGCTGGTATCCAGTGTGGCTCTTAACCAAACTATTCATTTGCCAACATTTTATCCAAATCCCTAGAATAAAGGAGAGAGACTTCTTCACTCATTGGACATACACAGGCAGTTATGTTTCTACTTGGACAAAACAAAAGCTTTCAGGAAAACTGAGCAACTGTTTGTATCATATTCTGCAGGATCACAGGGAAAGGCTATTTCAAAGCAGACCATTTCAAAGTGGATAGGACACTGTATCCATTTCTGCTACACACAACATGGAAAAACTGTGCCTAACAACATTAATCCTCATTCTACCAGGGCGACAGCCACTTCAGTGGCCTTTCTTAGAGGAGTACCAACCAAGGATATTTTGGAAGCTGAAACTTGGAGTTCAGTGCACACCTTTACCAAGCATTACCACTTACCTCTTTACTCCAAATCCAGAGCTGGCTTTGCCACTGCAGTTCTGCAAGGCCTCATAGCCACTCCAAATCCTTTATAGACCCAGCCACCCAACCTCAGCTTTGGGATTCAACCCAAGTGTAATGACTGCAGCAGTGAAACACAATGAACATAGTACAGTTTTGTACCTACCATAAATGTAGATGTTCGAGTGTATTCACTGCTGCAGTCCAGGTTACCCACCCTCCATCCCCACTTTCTTAGCTGGGACTTATTTATACCTTTCTATCCTGTACAACCTATGTGGTGTATTTGCTTGTAGCTGAAGGCATTGTTTTTATTTTTTATGTATGTTTTATTAGCAATATATATATTGCCTACCTATTTGAGGGCCACCTGACATCTGGGGCAAGAAAAACTGAAGAAAATGGCGTTGGCTGCATCTTTTATACCCCTGGCGCACTGATGTCAGGGAAGAAGCGATAACAACCGACGCCAGAACAACACTTTGGAACTCTGGCCGACTGCGAGACCACCTGATGGCAGGATAACCCAAGTGTAATGACTGCAGCAGTGAATACACTCGAACATTTACATTTATGGTAGGTACAAAGTTGTACTTATTATCCAGAGTCAGCCCCCATACCAATTGCCTAGCCACAGTATCCGGTTTGATCATGCCAGGATTAAAAAAAAATGGTTTCTCTAATATATTTTTTGTTTCATACAAATAGGGCACAACCTGTGGTACATATTTACCCAAGTACTTGGTATTTTTACAAAGTCAGAAATACAGCAGCAAATACCAAACTTAATCATTTCATCCACGGATTACTCGCATTCCCTTGCCTACCCATGATGTCTGGTTTGGTTTCACCCTACCTGCTTAAAAAAAGGAAGTAATGGTTAGCACAATGTTTTCTTTCCACATAAACTGTAGTCACAGTTTGAATTCCATCTTTCTTCACTCAAGTACAAATTAGGCCTGCAAAGTCAGAATTACAACAGTAAACAGCAGGGCCAATTATTTTATCTGCAAATAGCCCCCATACTCAGTTCTTAACTAAAGTATCCGTTTTAACCCGGCCAAAATAAAAAAAAAATACGTATGGTTATAGTAATGCATTTTGTTGCACATTAACAGTAGTCAAAGCTTGATTCATCCAGACACACATTGCTAGTTATCGACTTGGTCCTAGAAAGATAAAATTGTAACATCAAACAACAGCGCTAATCTTTTCATATACAGGCAGCCGCATTATGCACTTGTTTCAGGTTTGACCCTGTCAGAAGTAGTAGTAGCAATTCTGTAATGTAGCAATTGTATAGTAATAGTAATAATTGAAATCCAATGACATGAAAGCCAGGTGAAAGAAAAAAGTGAGATTCATTCCCACTAGCAATTTCAGTATGACTTCAGCCTTATTTTGGCTGCATCCCACGTTTATCAGTATTGTATGCTGTTTTTTTTTTCCAGCTTTCAGATTTGTGGAGGCAATGGCTGTATGTGGTTTCCTACCTAGGATTTGGGGCGGGGGGCTTGTGCTCTCAACAGATGCTGGCTGGATTGAATCAGCTGCTGTAACCTTGTTTGTGCTGCAGTTCTCTTAATGCACTCGGTACTTCTTACAGTTTTTATTTATTTTAGTCTCTTGACTTGGTTTCTAATGCTCCTTCAAAAAAAAAAAAATATATATATATATATATGTATCCTCTTCTGGGTCTCCCTCCCAAGCACTTTATCAGTCATAATGGAAGGCTCATTTGGAAGAATACTCAGGATCTTATAACGACACTGTCACCTGACTGTTTCCTCCAGTTCTCGCAATAAATAATAAAATAAGTAAAGCATCTGTGATTTGAAATTGGAAAATATACCACCAGATTAGGTACATTCTTAAGTGTGTACTGCCGTGGCTGTGCATTTTCCAATTTTAGCCGAAAATGTTAGACTTTTTTCCTCCTTTGTTTTTTTAGCATCTGATTCTTGTAGGGTATCCAAAGGGGGTGGGGTGATACAAAAGGGTACTAATATAAAGTGTGTGTGTGCTTGTATGCACGTATATGCCAGTGTAATAAACAATAAAAATGTGATGTACACTGTGTGTGTGTGTGTGTGTGTGTGTGTGTGTGTGTGTGTGTGTGTGTGTGTGTGTGTGTGTGTGTAAACCCAAAATGCATTGAAAAATAGCTGACAGACATGTAACAGTGATATTGACCATGCTCCCTGCTAATCGCTATCCAAAGTATTTAATTTTAGAATGCAGATACAAGTAAGAGAATTGATATGCCATGGCCAGTGATCTGGCATTCTCTAGTTGTATTTGTAGATTAATAGGGTGGAACACCACACAAAATTCTGAACAGAGCATAAGCTGGCATGTAAACTAAACCTTGCTGCCCATATCTCAAACGTAGCCAAGTTTGGCTCTGTCCCACCTAATTCATCCTAAAACTGATGACTTTGAGACAAACAAGGGTAAATTACACTTAATAAATAATGACAATAATTAGTTAGTTTTACTTCATAAATGCATACTTCACATTTTCTAATTCTGTCAGCTTTTCAGCTTATAAGTACTATTTTAGTGGCCCTGTCTTTCCCTTGATTATTTCTAGATTTTTCTCTAATTCTGGAGGTAAGAGATTGAGAGCTTTGCTGTTGCCATGTAGCTCAGCAGCACTCAATAATGAATAATGCATGAGAAAAAAAAACTGCAAAACTTTGACTGTAGTATACATTACTATACAACAGCCTCCACCCCCCCCCAAAAAAAAACGTGCCATTAGTATTATTCAAAGTTCAATTAAAACAAGAGCTAACAATTAAGTTTATAAGCAACAATTGTAACTAACATGTAAAGTATGAGAGGAAGCTATGCAATCGGGACTGAAAGTTATTCTTTTTTATACTAACGGAATTGTGCATTGCGTACCACATTTACAAACCAGCATTTCTTTGTAAATGCCACTAAGCAATGTCAACACATTACAGCTGTACAATAATTAAAGATCGTGAATGTATTATACATGAGAAAGTAATGCATAAATAAATAAAGTAAACACAATCTAGATTAGAGTGTGCCAAAATTGCATTGTAACGGCACTAAAAAACATATGTAGGTGTTCTGCAGCATTGTAATAGCGCAACGTAAAATTAGTGTAAATGTACATCATATGGCAAACAAAGTGGATATGGCAAAACTGAAGTGATATTACTCAGGGCTTCACGGAACACAAAAGCAGGCCTTTTCATTCCACAAGGAACGCAATGTTAGTGGAACAAGGAGTATGCAAACTTGTACAGAAACACGATGCTGTGGGTGTGATTATAGGTTACATCAACCAGTAGGTGATGAGCTGGAGATGTTTACATCTCAGTCCAAGGCAGGGATCTGGGCTTTCAATTCCTGTAGTGTTTCTTTAGAAACATGTAGTATAGCAGTAGATTCTTTTTTGTGCCAGTGTTGTGGGAATTTATTTTCCTGTTGGACCTTTCCATGGCTTGTTCAGATCAGAGATCAGTAGTTCCAAGCTTGGATTCTCTTAAGGCGAGCTATTGCACTGTAAATTGCACAGTGTTATTTAGCTTGCAATCAATTGCATATTATTTTATTTCCCTATGTTTTTTTCTGTGGTTTAACTAAGGGTTGAATTTTAGGTAAACCACTTACGATTATGTTCAGAAAAATCTCTGAAACTCTGACTGTAGTTTTGTTTAGAAGGAAACTTATTAAGCACTGATTTTTGTGGTCTATTGTGCAGTGGTATTTTAATTTTCAACAATAAATAAATGGAAGCAATGGTTGCTTTTAAAGACTTAACACGTGTCTAGCACTTGCTGAATGTTCACTGTACAGCTGTTGCCATTCCACATTTATATGTGAATTTGCAGTTGCTGTACTTTTTGGTTAGCTAATAGCTTGCAACCATGCCTCAGAATTTCAGTTATGTGCCTTGAAAACCCTTTATTTCTCCTTATACCACTAAAGATTACAATCAGTAATACCAGCCATAAGTTTCCTACAGTTTACCCTGCAAAAAGTGCTTTTTAATGCACAAAACCATAATTGCTAAACATTGCTAAACTGTCTTCTCCTATAAATCAGTTTGGATTACAGTTAATTATTGAAGAGTAAAGAAACTGTCACCATGAAATGGACAAAGACAGTCATTCCAAAAATGTGAAGGATTTTTTTTTATCAAAGTACTAAAGATTTAAACAGCTTCACTGATTGTTCAAGCTGTTTTTATTTTCTTTTGGAGTTTTTAAAAGAATCATGTGCTATTGTAACTGTAGCAAACTGATTGCTAAAACTACAGCTTACTACGGTTACTACACACTCAGTTTGCAAGCATTTTGGCATTTCAGGCATTAGTGCAAACATGCTGTAGCTTCATAAATCAATGCCATTATTGCATTTCTGTACATTTCTAATAATACAACGAGGGCTATCGCCAGTCAGCATTGGCAGGCAGTAGTGTGTCTTACTCTACTACCTTTCCAAAGGAATTACTGTACTAGGTAAATAAGTACTGTAGAAGATTAATTACATCATGTGTCAGCCATACCTCTGAACTTCTTAGGTCAAGAAATCTGAACAGAGCCTAAAGTAATGTGTCCTGAGGTTTTTACCTAGTACATTTTGGACTTATTTGTTGCTGAAGGACACTTTAGAGAACGGAAACATTATCTTTACTTTGATAAACTTAGAAAGTTGTTAGAATAACAGGATGCGTTAGCATGGCTTTTCTTTAGTAGTATAAAGTCTAAAACAGAAATGTATGTCATTATTTAGTGACTTCAGTCCTTGGGGATTTGCCCCAAAACCGCAAATTTGTATGAATAAAAGGCCAAAAATATGAGACAAAAATCTGGACATTCTGGGAAAATCTGGACAGTTGAGAGGCATGGTATAAGTGCCTTCAGGATCCGTTTCGTGTTTGTTTACTTGCTAGTGTCACTGCACTCAATGATGTATTTTGTTCTTTAGGGGATTTACTTGGATGAAGTAGTCTAAATGAATGAATGTGGTGTGCTGTCCTGTCATGTTTTTGCTGTGTGTCCTGCAACATTTCAGACTTTCTGGCAAATTGCTAAATTAGTAATGCCAGACAGTGTGTCATATTTTTTTATTAAAAAAATGCATGTTGATCAAAACCTCTTGATCTGTTAACTTTCTGAATGAAGTGGAGTAAAATGCTTGTAAGTTATTGTACAAGATTTAGTTCATATGAGTGCCTTTGAGGTCTGTTGTGTTTAGTTGCTAGTGTCACTTCCCTGAATGTCCTTCATCCTGTAGAAAAATGCACAGGTAGTATGTACATAAGTAGCACTGCCAGGGGTTAGCATCTGACTGTGACCCCCCGCCCCAAAAAAGAAAACTCCTTAAATAAGTTGAAAGAGTTTATTACACATGATAATGGTAAAAATTAAATAATAATGCTTAAATGTTAAAAAAAAATAACTGTCTCTACAGATTTAACACAGTCTTGTTAAAAATTCTAAAACATTATGAGAATGATCAGTGTTTTTCTTTTGAAATGATTTATCAAAGAAAATGAAGATTTATCCATTTTTAACATTTTAACTATAATTAAGTTTTGGTTCTTAGCTTGTCAGTATGAATTATTCTTCCATATCAGTGACACATTTTTGTAGTAACTGTCATCCATTTTTATATTCTCCATGTCGAACTGCTTCATAGTTTTTGTGCTGCCCACGGATATAACATGAAAATGGTTATCTGTTTTCAGGTCTCCCTTGCTGGCTGCCATATTTAAATTAAAATTATTAGAGACATCTGCAGCCGTGCTGCTGTCTCTCTGGTTACTTTAGTGCTCATTGCTTTAACTGCTGAAATAAAATGTAGTGCTTTGCATCAGTTCAGCGTGTGGAGAACACAAAGCTGGAAAATAGGTTTGTGGCACTAGGACTTTAGTAATTGAATGATGACGTTACACATTTGCTGTCTTTGTTGGGGGTGTACATACATTACGTGTGTGTGTGCGCGCGTGTGTGTGCTTGCCCGTGTATGCAATGCAAGTATATGTACTATGTGTTTCCGTCTGTAATCTGTGTACGTCTGTATATGTAGGTGAAGGTATGTCTGCAGGTGTGTGTGTGTCTCTGTGTCTGTATGCATGTTTGCGTGTATGGGTGGGTGTGGGTGTGCATGTGACTATATGTGTATGGGTGGGTGAGTATGTAACGTGGGATTGACCTGAGCATGTGTGTGTGTATATGCGGTTCCCCTTCACAAAGTCGAACGGCCACGATCTCGAAATTCATATGGTCGAGACGATATGCTCAAAATTGGGGAAGCTCGACTGTGTGAATGGGGAACGGTATACAGCACAGAATGGGAGTTTTCCCTTTCTGCGCTGTAGTGCGATCTCGGAGTTGAAATAAATAAATAGCGGGGGTGTGGAGGTGCAGGGGGGCTTGCTATCCTGCAGAAAAACTTTGTTCTGTTACATTCTTTTTTTTTTTTAGCTCCCTTTCACGAAGTCGAGCTTCAGATATTGTAGCATATGGCTTCGGCCATATGCATAAGTTTCTGAACGTTCGACTTTGTGAAGGGGAACCGTATATGCATAAACAAATTGCATAATCTATGATTTAACTTTTGTTTTTGGACCCCTCAGTGATGCTATGATTTTTCAACCTTGCAAATAAGCCCTTCTCATTATGTCCCATTTTACCTTCTTGATCATATCAGAAGCCACTTGTGAAGGCGGGGCCCCCATGTGACTGGACACCAAATAGTCTGCAAATTACGGGCTGTAGGGTGATTCTAGTGCAGCATCGAGTCCACTTGAACATTTCCCCTTAACTTTCATGCCATCTGGAGGTTATCATATCCTGCCTTTGAGGGCCCACTATAACAGGTCATGAAACCTAATACAAATTATCGAAAGTTCTTTCATATTAGAGTTTTAAACTGACTAATTATACAACTGCTTGACACTTACGTTACCTATTAGCACAGCTCAGTTTAAGTAATTACCTGAAGAGTCTACAGCATACTTCTCAACCTCTTAGCACAAGAAATAGGATCAAAGTAGGGTTGTCACCATTTCAAATGCCCAAAGTGGGACCTTGTTTTGTAGAAATGTGAGATTTTACAGGAACAAACCATATCCACAGCCAATGCAAAGGACATATCTCCACCTGTTTTGTTAAAATAAAAGCTTGTATTTGTAGCATTTGATTTGCATGAAAGCAACTATTAAAGAAAATGTAGGAAATTGTTACCTTATATCAATGAAAATAATAAAGAATTTTTGGGAAAAAATCTCAGGACATGTCAGAAGAAAAATTCAGACGAGTCACATCTGCCTCAGGTGATGAAAAACTTCTTTATTAGCAGCTAACCAGATTACACATCATGTTGGCCAAGATGATCTCCTCCTCTGGTCAACTTGTTTACTGACATCAACTTTTATACTGTAAGCAAAACAACTTTTTGTTACATTTCTGACCGTTGACAGTTGGCTATGGAAAATTCCTGTGGTAGACATGTTTATCAAAAATTACCTCAAACCAACAGTTAGTACAGAATGTTCAAGAAGTACAGAATGTTCAGCTCAACAATGGTAGCTCAAATTTTCCAGGACACACAGCCTGCTTCAGTAAATTAACTCTTAGTCGGCCGTGCGTCCTTATCCCAGGCTTCACTAAGCTATAACCAAGTCTCTTTATTCTGAAAAGCAGAAAACAGATATTATTCAGGTTTATAAGCAATGCTGCATTTTGTTCACAGATGAGACCCATCTTTGATAGGCATATCCCAACAAATAACATGTTCACTTTGCAAGAAGAGGAAAAAGACAAATAACAGTATGTTTTTAAAACTTTTCTCTTAACACATGTCCTATATCCCCCAAGAAGTGGCAAAACTGCCCAAATAGGGACTGCCTGTGCAAAGAGGGACAGGTGGTAACCCTAGGACAAACCCTAAAATAATGGGCTAAATAAAAAGGCCCCAAAATAGAGACAGATTTTAAATATTGCTCTTAGAAAGTTGCTGGAAAGACTGTTTGTGTTAATATTTATTCTGTGAAGGATATGAAGTCGAATACTCAAATGTATGCTATTATTTACTGACTTCAGTCCTCAGTGATTTGCTAGACAATCACAAATTTTATGAAGAACAGACTAAAATTATGAGGCAAAAATCTGAACATTTGAGGGGTATGCTGCTGGGCACCCAACCTTATTACAGTGCATAAGCGCTGCTTGGCAGATCAAGTCCTGTTTCTAGGGATCTGTGCATATTACAATATGGCATGTAAAATTTGTTAGCACCTGTAATAATGCTACAGTTTTGTTTCCATTTACTTAGTCTGCATGACTTGAGAATGTGATTCTTCATAGTACCTAATTAAATGTTGTTGTTGTGATGAGGTTATTGTCTTTGTATGTATATGTTTGTGTGTGTATTGTATATATATTTTTTGGAAAGGTGTCTGTTATGTTTAGATGGAGTTTTTATTTAGTTTGATAGAACTCTTAGCTGCAGTGAAGCTGAACAGATAAGAAAACATGGAACATTACTAGGCAGGAGTTCAGAGGTACCATAAGATACCTAACTGTGTATACACCTTTAAACAGATGCACATTCTTGCCACCTTTACAAGCACTTAATGCTATGAAAAACACAGACAAGCAAAGCTCAAATAACCAAGAAAAAAACTGCCAAAGTGGATCCAACAAAAAGACGCCAGTCGAAGTAAAAATCCCAAAATACTTTACTGTTTGTGAGCGCTTTCATGCATAAGATACATGCACTTCTTCAGACAAACTAATAGCAAATGCTTCAGTACTATTATAGTCCCTCTAACATTTCACATAATTGAATCATTGATTTAATTAGTTAATTAACCATCCCTTTAAAAAACCTACTGCAGTTGAACATTTCTCAATGGAAAAATACTGAGTATATATATTCAATCCTGACCTTGACAGAACATTAAAAAATCAGGAAATTTTTCCTAAACAAAGTATATACTTCAGACTTTAACTTTATTTTAATTTATAAACATTAACAATGTATTTGCATCTAAAACACACCCGCTAAAATACTAAATGAATTGTTATTTTGTTATGTATAAATATTGTACAAGGAAGAAAACTTTACAAACTATTTTTGATGAAATAAAAATACATTACATTAAAAACAATATACATTATAATGCTCATTACCTTCATCTCATAAGAGATTTTAATTTTAACAAACATTTGATGGAACACATTTCATTTATGCCTGGATGAATATAGGCACTAGTTTTGAGCTGCCACAATAGCTCAGATTCTTCTAGTTTGAGGTGCCAAGGGTCACCTCTGGGATTCAACTCTATCTTTTGCACTACTATGAATAAAAAACCATGAGTTGGGTTTTCAGAAATATGTTTCGCTAAAGCATTTGTTAATACTCCCTTGGAAATTGCATACAGGTGGTCATATATTCGTTGTTTTAAGTGACGTTCCGTCTTCCCCAAATAGAACGCAGCGAGATATACTACGCCTTGGCTATTGCAGTCACATTTGTTGTTCATATGGTATTTTACATCCCGAATTATAAAGGAGGTACCTGTCTTTATATATTTACAGTATCTACAACGGCCACATCTATACATTCCATTATTCAGCTTTTGTTCCTTAGGTGTGCGTTCCAAAAGAACTTTTAGGGAAGGAGCCTTCTTAAAAACAACTAATGGTTTTTGTCCTAAATTTTTACTCATATGAGCATCCTGAGTGATAAATTCCCAATTATTATTAAGTATACGTCTAATTTCTGGTGACAGTATATTAAATTGTATGAGAAAACAAGTACTGTAATCCACTTGTTTTAAACCTACATTAACCAATGGGCATACTTCACTAGTCAAATTTTCATTCACAATAAATGTATTAATCTGGTCTGTTTTTAGAGTTGGTCCTAAGAGGCCAGTCTGTCTTTTAAGGGAAACCTCAACTATCACAGAGTTAATTAATTTGTTCGGGTACCCTCTGTTTAAAAACATTGAAGCCAAATAATGACATTCTTCCTCGAATGCTGTTTCTTCGGAGCACATTCTTAAAGCCCGAACGATTTGGCTTTTCACCACCCCTCTCTTCTGAAAGTAGAGGTGGCAACTAGTAAAATGAAGAAAATAATTACTATAATGAGGTTTCCGAAACACACTAGTGCAAAATATGCCTTTTTCGAAATCTTTTCGTATTAAAATGTCCAAATAATTTATGGAAATCTTATTAAAGCTGTAGGTAAAGGACAAAAAAGGGGTAAATGAATTCATAACTCCAATCAAATTTTGAGCCACTTCTTCATCTCCCTTAAATATTATAAGGTTGTCGTCTTGGCACCTTGTGTACCATACGACGGCCTCCTTATATAATGAATGTTGGAACAAAAAAGTATGTTCCCAATAAGCCATTACTGAATTTGCAAAGCTGCCCCCACAAGGGGAGCCCATTGCAACACCTGTAAGCTGTAAATACAGATCTTTTTTGAACATAAAGAAATTATTACTCAACACCAATTCTAAAAGACTAACAATCAGATCAATGTTGTTCCCTGGCACTCGTTTATATAACAGAAAATCCCTAACCCAATCTATACCAATGTCTTGCGGAATCACCGTGTATAAATCCCTGACATCAGCTGTCAGGAAATTAAAATTGGTGTCAAAGGGAATGTTATTTAAAGATTCCAAAACGTGCCAGGAATCCTTACAAATTTGAGGCTCGGTCTTGAGTGTATCTTTCAACTTGTTGTCCACCCATTTAGCACATGAATAAGTAATGGACTGACGACCATCTATGATTGGTCTAAACGGGGGACTCTGAATGCTTTTGTGGAGCTTAGGGACTTCGAAAATAACTGGCACCAATGGAGCTAAGATAGTTAAGTATTGATATAAAGCAGTATCAATACTGCCCTCAATGAATAAGTCGCTAACACATTTTTATTTTAGCATAGGCTTGGTTTAACTCATTTAAAGAGACTTTTCTGTAATCATCAGTTGATAACATAGTATGCATCTTTTCTTCGTAGTCTTTTTCAGACATTAACATGGCTCCACCCCTTGTCGGGCTTCATCACCCGAATTTTATGAGC
Source organism: Protopterus annectens (assembly GCF_019279795.1). Lineage (NCBI taxonomy): Eukaryota > Metazoa > Chordata > Ceratodontiformes > Protopteridae > Protopterus > Protopterus annectens. The sequence goes on along the minus strand of NC_056734.1, from coordinate 406,981,809 downwards.
TTTGACTATTGCGATCAAATTATTGTCGCTTACGTCAGAAGTTTTATTATGGGCAAGTTGGTTGGTCAAGCCCCTTAGATGAATTTCAGTGATCTTTTCAAACAAAAGAATGTTATTATCAAGGGGGGGGTTGTACGTACTAGATATACGTTCACTACAAAACACATTACTATTCTGTCCTAATATCAGCTTTAAATTGAGCTTTCGTGTGAATAATTTAAGGTCACATAGCATATGAGCAACATTAGGCTTCTGTGGTAAAACAAAATTAAAGCCTTTTGCTAATAACTCAATGAAATCTTGAGAGACCTCAAATTTAGTATAATTATAAACACGGAAGTCTCTACTATTGCTGAAAATAATTTCAGGTTGACAGTACATTACTTTCTGCGCCAGTTGTACGCCTTCTTGTTCTGCGTTTTCTTGCCCCAATTCGCATTCTTTTTCTTGGCATTGGAATAAACACGTTGAAAACCCTGTGGGTTTTTATGCTCAATTTGTCCATGATTATTCCGCTGTTGACCCTGTTGGTTTTGTAGCCGTTCGCTACGTCGGGGTAAATTAGTATCATTGTCACTAAGGGACATATTCGTCCAAAGTTGTTTCTAAATGTTCAGCATCATTTGTCACGTTGAAATTATTATTAATATTTGTTGTTATTAGCGGAGTAGAGTCATGTGTTGACTTGCTAACAGGTGGATCCGGATAAGCAGTTCTTTCCTCATATGCCAGTTTGTCTCTATTGATTTTTCGTTTTTTTGTTTCACTTAGTTTTTTTAACAAAATATCTATGCTTGTGAAAATCCTGGCATATTCGTATTCATAACGGCCAAAAGATAAATCATTTTTTATTTCCTGTTCAAGGTTCTCCAACTGCTTTTTTAGATCGGACATTTGTTTTGAATATTCACAAGACAATATATCTAAAAAATGAAGACCTTGATCATTAAAAAAAGAAATTAGGCGTATGTGAAACTGAGTGTTTAATTAAACCTACAGGGTATTTCCATTGTCTGAGTCCCTTCGGGACTATCTTTAAGTTTATACACTCCTTAAAATACATAGTTTCCAGCTGTAGTTTTTTGTATTTAAGGAGACAGTTGTCAAAAAGTTTCAGTTTGTGGACAATGCTATTACCTTCTTGTTGCTGGTTCAAACCACTCAAAGTATCACCAGCTTGTTCATGGAAAATATTACTGGGAGTGTTGCAAAATTCTTGTAGTGCAGGTAACGCATTATTAATTACTTGTGCTCCATCTCTGTTGCTAGCGTTGGGTGGAGGTGAATTGATTTGGTTGCTTACAGGCTGACTCGGTCTCGCTGCCTGTGCGGGTTGGATACTACTTGATGGACTTAGATTTTGATTACCTTGTGAGTTTGTAATATCCACTTGTGTCGGTTGAAACACACTAGGGATAGCGTTAAAAGACACGCCGGTCCTAGGGCGTACCGCTGGCAAATTGTCCAAGTGCCGGCTTTTAACTTGTTCCGCCAAGTCATCGACACGTTGTGTGAGCTGCAAAACGAGGGCTGTGAGGTTTCCAATGGGATCCATGTCACGACTAGGTACACTAGGTACACCACTGGAATCAGGATTTGGGGTAAGCAACGACTGCGACTGCTGGAGTCCACAATTTTCAGCCATGAAAAACACAGACAAGCAAAGCTCAAATAACCAAGAAAAAAACTGCCAAAGTGGATCCAACAAAAAGACGCCAGTCGAAGTAAAAATCCCAAAATACTTTACTGTTTGTGAGCGCTTTCATGCATAAGATACATGCACTTCTTCAGACAAACTAATAGCAAATGCTTCAGTACCATTATAGTCCCTCTAACATTTCACATAATTGAATCATTGATTTAATTAGTTAATTAACCATCCCTTTAAAAAACCTACTGCAGTTGAACATTTCTCAATGGAAAAATACTGAGTATATATATTCAATCCTGACCTTGACAGAACATTAAAAAATCAGGACATTTTTCCTAAACAAAGTATATACTTCGTACCCTTAACTTTATTTTAATTTATAAACATTACAATGTATTTGCATCTAAAACACACCCGCTAAAATACTAAATGAATTGTTATTTTGTTATGTATAAATATTGTACAAGGAAGAAAACTTTACAAACTATTTTTGATGAAATAAAAATACATTACATTAAAAACAATATACATTATACGTTCTTTGATAGGCATATCCCAACAAATAACATGTTCACTTTGCAAGAAGAGGAAAAAGACAAATAACAGTATGTTTTTAAAACTTTTCTCTTAACACATGTCCTATATCCCCCCAGAAGTGGCAAAACTGCCCAAATAGGGACTGCCCTGTGCAAAGAGGGACAGGTGGTAACCCTAGGACAAACCCTAAAATAATGGGCTAAATAAAAAGGCCCCAAAATAGAGACAGATTTTAAATATTGCTCTTAGAAAGTTGCTGGAAAGACTGTTTGTGTTAATATTTATTCTGTGAAGGATATGAAGTCGAATACTCAAATGTATGCTATTATTTAGTGACTTCAGTCCTCAGTGATTTGCTAGACAATCACACATTTTATGAAGAACAGACTAAAATTATGAGGCAAAAATCTGAACATTTGAGGGGTATGCTGCTGGGCACCCGACCTTATTACAGTGCATAAGCGCTGCTTGGCAGATCAAGTCCTGTTTCTAGGGATCTGTGCATATTACAATATGGCATGTAAAATTTGTTAGCACCTGTAATAATGCTACAGTTTAGTTTCCATTTACTTAGTCTGCATGACTTTGTTGTGATGAGGTTATTGTCTTTGTATGTATATGTTTGTGTGTGTATTGTATATATATTTTTTGGAAAGGTGTCTGTTATGTTTAGATGGAGTTTTTATTTAGTTTGATAGAACTCTTAGCTGCAGTGAAGCTGAACAGATAAGAAAACATGGAACATTACTAGGCAGGAGTTCAGAGGTACCATAAGATGCCTAACTGTGTATACACCTTTAAACAGATGCACATTCTTGCCACCCTTACAAGCACTTAATGCTCACCTTCCAAAATTGAGCAGGGTCGTACATGGTAACCCTAGTGAAAATTTGTGTCTAACCATCCAGTCATCAAGATTGGCCTTCAAGGCAGATAAAGTAGAACTTTGCTTGATTTATAGTAGAAACTATTCCAGAGGATGGGAATATACTGAGATGTTCATATTGATCACTTCTGCAGTAGCCTTAGCTGTGTGTGTTATGTCCTGACAAAGATATAACCGCCAGCCAGCTTCCAAAGCTTCAGGGCACCTTCCACAAACCCAGATCATCAGACAATTCCAGATGAGCTGCTAAAAGACAAGTCTGGGCACAAACCCCTTCAGAGCTTTACTGGTGCCGCAGAGTACACTCCTCTGAGGCTTTTGAGGATCGACCGTCGGCTTGTGGTTTTCCCTTGCTCAGAAGATTAAAGTTCACTTTGGAGTAAAAAGCTTCCCATTTTCTTAATTTTGTTTGTATTTTATTACTTTCCTCTTCATGAAAGTTATTTTAAAACTGGGAGTGTTGTGTTTTAACAAACTGTTTTGAGACTATAGCAAACTATTAAGTAGAGCACTCCTTTCTGTCAGTTTAAAATTGGTGTAAAGTAACTGAAGCATTTTTTCTGTGGAGAAATTATTTTACTTTTGTAGAGCTGGTATAGTGTTTTAAAGTGTTTTACTGCGTTTTTCTTTTTAAAAGTAACTTATGTACTGGTAGTGTTTATCGGCAATTGCTGCTTGAATTTCAAGAGAAAGAGACACCATTTTTGGCTTGACCATGGAACATTCTACCAGTTCCATGGCTGGATTTTTCGGCCACAAAAAGAAAAAGTTAAGCAAACATCCTTTGCCGCCACAGCAGACTAGCAGTTTGCCTCAGTTGCATGTGGGTAACTGCTGTGCTCATTTTTTGTACTTCAAACCACTCATCATTTACTCCTTATCCCTGTGGTGTAGCACCTGCAGGCACTGTGGACTGGAGATTAGCCACATTCTTGCGGCTGTTGGAGTCCCCTTAGTGAGCAAGGGAGAGCCACTGTTGTCGGCCCTGGAAGAGGAGCAGGGAAGATTTCCCTGTTCCAAAATGCTGTGGCCATCATTGGGGAAGCTGCTGCCCCTGCCATTAATAACTGTTGGCCCTATGTTTCCTGTCAAAAAGAAAAAGAAAACCAAACATGTATATACTCATCCTCAAATTTCTTTAGATAGGAGTCATTTACTGTCTGGCTCAGGGTTCAATTCAGTCTATTGATCCTTTAGTTAAAGTAGTTTCTGGTAAAAATAAAGAGGGATTCCTCATTTCCTGAAAAAGATTTATGATTTTGAGTCTGCACAGAAAGATTCAGGGACTGATGCAGGTTTTTTTCCCCTCAGATTTCTAATGCAGACTGTGAGGAGAGCTCAGTTTCTGATGCTCCCTGTGGGGGCTTCTGTTTCTCTGAGACTGTTGCTAGAATGTACCAGTGTTTTCAGTGCAAGAACACAGGTTTCTCAGTCCCTCAGAAAATACTATGAGATATTACAAAAGGATTTTCCAGAACCAGCACCCATTCTTCCTGTTCTGTCTGCTTTAGTTGATATGTGTGCTACTGCCTGAAATTTTCCTGATTGTCAGCCAGCTACCCCTAAAAAAGTAGATAGGCTGTATAAGGTCCCTTAGTCTTTTAAAATTTTGTATACTATTACCAAACCTGACCCAGCACTATAGCTTTAGTTGATCCCACAGCTACTAGGCACTTTAATTACAATCCTATTCTTTTTTTTTGTTAAGGATGGGAGAATTATTAATATGTATAGGGAAAAAAGTGTACACTTCTGCAACTTTGATTTTCAGAATTTTCAGTTGTCAAGCTTATATGTGCTGACAAATTGTGAAAGTATGAGGAATGTTTTATTTGCAGTTTCTTCTTGGGAGGAAAAATCTGCTTTAAGTAACTTAGATCTGATGTTGTCCATTTCATTCTTCATTACTGATATATATGGGTCTTAGGATCCGATCCTGGATCCGATTCAGCTGCTTCACAAGACTCATAATCCAAGCTTTTCCCTCTTTCATGATGCCTCACATCTCCTTTAACTCTTCAGATTTTGTTTGCCACCATCCAGCACAGATGTGATTCTGTTGCCTCGAGTGCAGATAAGTGATTCTTCCTTTTTTTGTCATCTTTATTCCACTTTACTGAACTTTTTGAACTTTGCTAAACTTTTCCTTAGTTTCTTTCCTATCTATCTAAACCTCCCCTCCTAAATAGTTTTCACGTGCATTAGGGTTTCGCCCCTCTCCATGCTCATTTTTAGTCAGACTGTTGGTCATTCTTGCTCCTTTTCCCCCCTTTGATCCGACCATCAGCTTCAGAAATCCAGGATCCGGCTTATCAGAGAGAGTCGTCATCAGAACCAAGTATATTTCTCTCCTTGACTCCATCAATGTTCTGGGCCAGCTCTGCTCCAGTGCTTTTGGAGCAGATTGGGTCCTGGACTGAGACATCTGCACCAACTCCACAGGGTTAGTCTCGGCTCTGACTTTGTTGGATGTGTCTCTTCCCCTAGGGGCTTCGGCCCTTGACAGTTTAGGTCTTGTGCTGTCTGGAGACACTGGATTCTGGGTGACTTCTACTTTCTCTCCTTTGGTGGCTTTGGCTCCGGGGGGATGGGGGGGGGTGAGTTTACTTGGGTTTGTCTGCTTTTCAGGTGGCAGAGAGGACTCTCTCCAGAGCTCAAGGTGGATCTCTCCCTGGATCCTGCTCAATCACCTTCTGATGTGAGCTTTGGTCCCATTAATCCTGTCCTCAATCCGCCCTTCCAGGAGAGCCTCCAGCCCTTTCCCCTGCATGGGGGTTCCCCATTCCTCTGATTGGGGGAGGTTCATCAGAAGAAACAGTACAAGAGGAAGCACTTGAACTCCCCTGTGGAGTCCTTGACTGCAGACACCGACTTCGATGAGGGAGAAGGGCCCTCCCTGTCTCCCCCTGACAGGGTTGCCAGACGTCCCTATTTGGGCGGGACTGTCCCGAGTCCTGTCCTGCCGGTTTAAATCCTCCACTTTGTTTGTTTTTTTTTTTTTTTTTTTTGCTTGTCCCGTAAATTGCTAAACACGGAGCTTCTTGTGTTCCACATTAAACATGAGAAACTCCGTGTTTAGCGATTTTTGATTGGCCCATATGCCGGTATACGGGCCAATCAAAAATCGCTAAACACGGAGCTACTTGTGTTGAATGCGTTACTGCAATGCATTAAACACGAGAAGCTCCGTGTTTAGTGCAGAGCTACTGAGTGAGCTCAGTTCTTTAATGTGGAACTCTGTTCCGCATTAAAGACCTCTTTTTTTTTTTTTTTTTGGTCTTCAGTTGCCGAAGACCCTTTTTTTTTTTTTTTTTTTTTGCCGTGAGAGACCTTCTTCTTCTTTTTTGTCCCTACCTGGGGTGCTGGAAATCTGGCAACCCTGCCCCCTGATGACATCTCCTTTGGTGATGTTTTAGAAATCTTGAAGCAAAAGGGTGGATGGTTGTCCCAACTCCTTTCTTGTGAGGACTTGGTGTTCCTAGAGCCCTTCAGGATGGACCCATCTACATCCTGGGTGGCCTTATTAGCAGACAAACTTATTGATTTAGTTTCCCGCCGGGCATGGAAAGAGAGTGACACCGTGGAGCCCATATTCAAGCATGCAGTTAAGTACCTCAGCCCGCCTGCTGATCTTTTACATTGGAGCAAAAGTGTCCCCGTTGATGCCATTGTGGTTTCAGCAGCCACCATGAAAGAGCTAGTAGAAGAGAGCACCACTGTCCACTTCCCAAACAAGGAGTCTCTGGTATTGGACAGACACAGGAACTGTATTTATGCCTCAGCTACCTTTACATTGAGAGCACTGAATTACTTGCCACATTCCATACATCTCCAGAGGGACCTGGTTAAAGAACTTACCAATTCTCTGGCAGAGTCCTTGGAGGAGGACCTCAAGAAGGTATCTTCCCAGTTGGCCACAATTTCATCTATATCTAATTCTTTGATGAGGCTAATCTCTAATGCTGCAGAGGGAACCTCTCAAGCAGGCATAGCCCTTAGGAGACATTTCTGAGTTAGGCTTTGCAGGTTTCCGGAACCCTTTTAAGGTGCCCTTCATCAGCGGCCCTTTTGATGGTTCTCTTTTTGGACCATCAGTCAAAGCAACTCTTACCCACAGTGAGCAGGAGGAAAAGACCTGGTCTGCTGTAGGGATTAAATTTTCTTCACCCCAACCAACCTTTTCGAGGAACCAATGGAGTGGGATGGGAAGATGTTTCCAGAAATCTCAAGGTCCTTTTCCAGAATCTCAAGAAGAGTCCTCTTCCACAGGCATAGATAAAGGATTTAATGGCAGATACTGCCCTAGAGGCAGAGGGGGGAGGGGGGGCACAGAATCAGGGCTTCAGAGAACTCTTCTCTGGCAGGCCCTACCATTGCTCCTGAAGCGTTGCTCAACTGTGTTACTCTGGAGGCAGTCTGGGGCAGATTATCATTGCACCTAGATGCCTGGGCAAATGTAAATGACAACTGGGTGCTAAATATAATTTCCAGAGATTACTATATTCCCTTTTCCCTTCCACCTCCAAGCCGCAGGAGAAGTCTCCCTGATGTGCCACCCAGTCAGAGGGAGAATGCCATTCTAGAGGTTCAGAAACTTCTAGAAAAAAGTTATCCTGGGGTCCTGACCAAACAACAAGGTGTGGAACCTAGGCATGCTTTTTTTTTGGTGCCAAAAAACGGGAACTGCGACTGATCCTAGATTTGAGCAATCTGAACCGATTTGTTAAGAAGTCGAAGTTCTGCATGGTTATGGTTCAGTCCATACTGTCACCACTACGCAGGGGCACTTGGATGTGCTCCATAGATCTCCAGTACGCATACTAATGGGTGTTCCAGGAGAAATTTGCGCTTCCGGCTGGGAGCCAGTCATTACCATTTCAGACCACTGCCCCCATCCCCTGGGTGTTTACCAAATGCATGACAGTGGTAGCAACTCACCTGGGACTGCAAGGATTCCAGTTGTTTCCATACTTGGACGACTGGCTCCTAACTACACCAACAAGGCATTAGCTTCTTCAAGCCACTCAGTACCTGCTACAAACCTTCAATCATCTGGGAATCATGATAAATTTAGAGAGGTCAAAATTGCTCCCTGTATAGAACATATAGAATGCAATTGAACACAATCATGGAAATAGCTTTACTGCTCCCACAACATGTAATATCCCTGAGACAGCAAGTTCAAGTGTTACTGGATATGCCCACTCCACCTGCATGTCTATGTCAGCTGCCATACTCCTACTACCACTACCAAGGTTCTTCATATGAGTACTACAATGGAATCTAGCTGTTCAGTGGTCCATTCTGTACCAACCATTATCTGTTCCTGTCAGGCTAACACCAGCTGCAAGCATCTCCTTCAATGGTGGATGCTGTTGAATGGACCTATACATGGGAAGGCCTTTTTCTCTTCCCCCTCCAATAGCCACCGTGACCACGGATGCTTCCCTATTTGGGTGGGTGGGGGTTATCAAGGATGATTGTTGCAAGGCACTTGGTCCATAACAAAGACCAAGTTGCACATCAACATCCTAGAGATAAGAGCAGTCCTTTGTTGCAGACCTTTCATGACTGTCTCCCTCTGGGAACAATAGCAGTTCATACGGACAAACATAGTCTGGTACATCAAAAAATGGGGGAACCCATTCATACCCCTCGTGCAGAGAAGCCATGAGAGTGTGGGAATGGGTGGTCTCTTCAAGCTGTTTTCTCATTGCAACGCACATTCCTGGGGAGACCAGCGTACTGGTGGACAAACTAAATAGATCTGTCTTGAGTCCATATGAGTGGTTCCTGAACCAATCAGTAACAAACCAAAGATTCAGCCAGTGGGGCCAACCTTGCTGCGATGTCTTTGCCTCTCCCCTGAACAACAACAAGTGCAGCAAGTACTTGCTCTGATCTCCTCAAGCGAGTAGTCACTAAGGGATGCATTAGTCCACGATTGGCCTCTGGGTCTCCTGCATGCTTACCCTCCAATACCTCTGATTCCGAAAGTCCTACAGAAAGCCAGTAGGTTGAGGAGCACTCTGAACCTCCTTGCTCCCTTTTGGCCTCGTCAGATATGGTTTCCCTTCTTACAGTCTCACAGAAAATATCCTCCAAGGATACTGGATCCCAGGCAGGATCTAATTTCCCATCCATCAGAGCATCAGCTTCCCAATCTCAGATCCCTGCGATGAACCGCTCTGTTTCCCCACTTCCAGTGATTCTAAGAACGTCTAGGCTAGCCTCCCCAGTCCGAGAGATTATTTTTGCTTCCCAGAAACATTCCACAAAAAAGGTTTATAATAGCAATTGGAAGTGATTTGCATTGTGGGCATCAAAACAGAATATTGCTGCCTTTCAGCTACTTTTTCAGCTGTACTTCTGTTTCTAAGTTCACTTTTTCATGATGGTGCCAGTTTCTCCACCATAAAGTTACAACTGGCAGCAATTGCAAATTTTTATGTGGGGAAAGATTCTACTTCTTCATCCTCTCTTTCAACATCCAGACTATGCAAGGCATTTATGAAAGGGGTACTCCTACTTAGGCCTCCAATAAAAGATCCCTCCCCTCCTTGGGACCTCACCCTTGTACTTCAAAGCCTTACTCAGAAACCTTTTGATCCTGCGGACTCTTGCGACATGGTTTCCCTCTTGGAAAACCATTTTTCTCATGGCCATTACTTCAGCCAAAAGAGTGTCTGAGCTGCAAGCTCTGTCATCACCATCATCTGTCTATAATGGGAGGATGGCATCATCTAAACCACCTTGCATCACCTTTTTCAAAGATAGTCTCTTTAAGAACAAATCCTACATTTTATGCTCAGGGCTGGTCTTAGCTGAAATGGCACCCTAGGCAAAGTAGTGTTCTGGCGCCCCTTAAGCCCCGCCCACACCATAGTCATTAAAACCTCTATTTGAGCTACACCCATGGGTAGGTCACTCCCCATGAAAGCCACAGCATTTATTTCCTTCTAGTTTTAAATGCATGAAAATCAGCGAACTCTTTAACTACATTACAAGGTGTCTTTTGTTAAAGTATGGCAAACTACCAGTGAAGGTGAATTTTTCTTTAATAAACTTGCTTTATCTGTTGCTCCTTCAAGAGTCTATCCATAGTCATGACCGACAATAACTTTCTACCTTTAAACGTTGCTTTGTACAAGGTGCTCTGTTTACCTGATGTAGAACTTGTCATTTGCTCTGGCATAGCGTTCGCTCTGTAGTCTGCTTGACTTTGGCTTAAATGTTGCACATTATGCAAGTACTACTTAGCCTGATGTGTGCTTTATGCTCCTGACAGGTCAACCATCGAGTCAGCATACTTTAATGTCAGGGGCACATTGTGATCTGATACTGCAGCTGTATGCTGATTTGGGAGCCAAAAAAGAAAGTAATGGTGTTCTTCATGTTTCACTGTTGCAGTCATCACCTTTGGGTTATCCCTGCTGTGGTAGCCCTCGGCCGGCCCGAATACCAGAGTCAGTGTTTTTCTGCGTTGGCTGCAAGAAACTGAGAGAGTTTCTGGACCTGCCCCAGCACATACCCCTGGCCATCCCTCCTATTTTAGAAGTGGTGAATGATGTTTTCCATAAATCCAGCTTAGCCTCTGACACCCTCCCACCTGCTCTCAGTAAACCTGACAGGTATTACAAAGTACCGGATTCTCACAAATACCTGTACAGACATCCTGCTGCAGACCCAGAGGTCATTACACAGGGACCTAGAGGAGCTAAGACTAGTTCTGCAAGAAACATATTCCTTCTGACAAGGATTCCAGAGCTCTAGACAGATGGGGTAAAAGAAGTATACACCTCTGCAACCTTAGCTGTCAGAGCACTCAACTATCAGTTCCATATGTTAAACTATCAACAATACACTTTGGAACTATCAACAATACACTTTGGAACTGTTAAAACAAAAGATTTTTACCTTTCCTGACTATGCCAATTCTAAAGCATTAGCTGATTTACTGCACTCTGCTTGTCAAGTGGCCAAACACTCATTATACTGTGGATATGATGCCCTGGAAGCCTCTAGCAGGGCAGCAGTGTCAGGATCTATCATTAGGAGACATGCATGGCTGAAGGAACAACCTCTCCCTGATTATGTCAAATCTAAACTAATTGATGTTCCCCAGATAAGGACCGCTTGTTTGGAGTAAAAGCAGAGGAGGTGCTTAAAAAGTTGGAAGACAAACCAAAATCTATGCAAACAGTAAAAGATTTCTTTCAGGTTCAACCGCCCAGGTTCAGCAGGAACTTTCCCTCTAAGCACCGATCCTTCCCTGCACCTAGCAGACAGGGCCTAGGTAAGCCCCACAGGGACAGACCACTCAGGCCCCTATTCCATGGCCAGCAGAGAAGCAGTGGACCACTTCTGCCCCAAAGGCAGGGAGTTCTAAGCCACTCTTCTATGGCAAAAACTCCCATTGACTCCCCTCCCCCCTGTGTCCTCCCTTCACTCACCAAAAGCTAGTAGGAAGGCTCTCCCTCTTCAAAGAAATTTGGCTCTCTGTAACAAAGAGCCAGTGGGTCTTGAAGATAATTTTTCAGGGATACAAATTCTCTTTCAGCGAATTCCCAATTTTAAGAGGGTACCCAGACTTACCTTCAAATCAGTGGGCAGAGGTATTGAAACAGGTCCATACTCTCATATCCCAGGGGGGGCAGTAGAACCTGTCCCCTCAGATCAAACAGGCAAAGGCTTTTATTCCAGACTATTCCTTGTTCCCAGAAAAGAGGGCACTCTGCGCCCCATCCTGGATCTATCCATTCTGAACACCTCCTTGGTGGTCCCCAGATTCAGAATGCTAACGTTGCAGCAGCTGCTGCCTATGCTGAGGAAAAAATGCCTGGCTAGTGACCCTAGACCTAAAATATGTCTACCTCCACATCCCTGTAAGGGAATCCTGCAGGAAATTCAGAGCTTCAGAGCAGGATCACAACACTTAGCTTATCTACTGCACCCAGAGTATTCACCAACTGCTTAGTCCCAGCCATAGCATTTTGCAGATAGAGAAATATACAGATTTACCCTTACCTGAACGACTGCCTCATTCAGGCAGAGTGCAAAGAAAGGCTGCTACAGGAAACTACTCTTTGTCGAATCCCTCTCAACTTCCATAGGGTTCACCATCAACGAGAAGAAATCAAAGCAAACTTTCTCCAGGAAGATCATTTTCTTGGGAGAACTGCTAGACACAGCATCCCAAATGGCCTAACTATCCCCAGAAAAGCAGAGCTTCCTGCCTGTCTAATGTACCCAGCTGGCTTCCAGAAGTCACCTCACTGCAAGGAAGTTCCTACAAGCCCTGGGGTACATGGCATCTTGCATCCTTCTAGTTTATCTGGCCAGGCTTCACATGAGAAAACTTCAGTGGTATCTAAAGAACCTTTGGTGTCAGCACTCTCACTCTCTAGAGACCTCTCTCCCTCTGATCCCATGTATAAGGGCCGAGTTTCTCTGGTGGGCAGGGGCCTGTGCCAAGAACATGGGTCTTTCCTTCATACTCTGCCCTACAGGCCAGACCACCACCACCGATGCCTCAGATATTGATTGGGGCACTTACCTAGCAGGCAGGTGCACCCAAGGTTTTTGCGATGCCCAGTACCTTCCCTTACACATAAATCAGAAAGAAATGATGGCAGTACAAAAGGCTTTGACATCCTTCAAACCCCATATCAGGCCAGGCGTTGCTTTATAAAAACAGACAACACAACAGTAATGTGGTATATCAACAAACAGGGGGGACCCAATCTTACCATCTCTGCAGGCTACCCATGAATCTCTGGCTGAAAGCCGCCTCCATGAGTCAACACCTAATTGCCCAGTACCTACCAGGGGTCAACAACACCCTGGCAGATCACCTAAGCAGAAACTTACTGGACCCCCATGAATGGCAGCTCCACAGGAAAATCTTCCTGCAAATCACTCAGGAGTGGGGGACTCCGGAGGTTGATCTCTTTGCTTCGCACCTCAACCACAAGCTGCAAAAATTCTGTACCAGGGAGTATCACCTCCTAGCATGGAAGGTGGATGCCTTGACCTTCCCCTGGTACTCCCTCTTTGTGTATGCATTCCCTCCTCTGCTTTTTATTCCCAAGGTACTGATCAAAATAAGGGAGGAGAGACCAAAGGCCATCCTCATTGCTCCAGATTGGTTCAGACAGCATTGGTACCCCTTACTGCGCAGCCTGACTTTACAGCCCCCCCAAGTAGCTTCCCCTGATCTCAGACTTCTTGACCCAACTGGGGAGTGAAATACTGCACTCAGACTTTCAGACTCTCAATCTTTCAGCATGGCTAATACTTTAAAAGCAAACAAGGGGTCCCGGTCCCTGTTAAGCAAACAGGCCCTAGACATTAACACTGAACCCCCCCCCCCCCAAGTGCATTCATACCCATTCCACTAGGACAGCCTCCACTTCCATAGCTTTCCTCAGAGGAGTCCCCACCAGGAACATCTTGGAAGCTGCCACCTGGACCTCTGTCCATACCTTTACAAAGCATTACCACCTACTTCTTTTTTCTAAGTCTAGGGCAGGGTTTGCCTCTGCATTTCTGCAGGGTTTGCTGACCCATGCCTAGGGTTCTAACCTATCCTTCCACCTCTCTCCTCAGCGTTGGGAATCCTCCTACAGGTGATGACTGCAACAGTGAAACATGAAGAACATAGTACAGTTGTGTGCACTTACCATAAATGTAGATGTTCAAGTGTATTCACTGTTGCAGTCCTGGTTTCCCTCCCTCCATCCCCCTTATATCAGGACCACTGACAGGTTAGGGCAGGAAAAACTGATGTAATGATGTTGGCTGCCTTGCTTTGTAGCACTGACGACCTGACATCAGACTACAGGTGACTGCAGCCGATGCAGAAATGCATTGATTCTGGTATTCGGGCCGGCCGAGGGCTACCACAGCAGGGATAACCCACAGCTGATGACTGTAACAGTGAATACACTCAAACATCTACATTTATGGTACATGTACATAACTGTACTTTACTACTATAGGGATTGCTGTCTTGAGCTTTGCATATAATGATAAACAAGTAACTTGCCAACAGTAAGCTTTTTTATCAGAATTGTTTTGGCAATGTTCCTTATCCATTATGGGTTAAAGATGGAAATATGTGCTATTTTGAAACTCAACTTATAACAGTACATTGCTGTTCTGTAAAACTGTCAGGTCCACTTAATTTGAATACATTAGTTTTCAGTTGGCACAGTTCATGTAAAAGAATATTGTCAGATTATTTTATTCCATTGTTGGCTACCAGATGTACATTTCTATATGTAATGTTGTGATGGTAAAATGTTTAACTTGTACACACTGTCAGGTCCACTCGAGTAATTCTGAATACATTAGGTTTCAGTTGGCATAGCTCATATTGTTGGATAATTAAAAAATATATATATATATATTAAAAGCTGGCAATATTCTTTTTGGCATTATGCAACTACAGCTTCATTACACGTGCTAAAATACAATAGCAGATTCAAGTTGAGAACAAGGTTATAGTCAGCTTTGTTGTAGCCATTTTGGTAAGCCAGGTACAGTAACAGAGAGTAGTGCCTAGCTGGCAGAACATTGTGATTCTCTACTAACTCTGCTGTAGTGCTTCCCTACAGTAATTCTGGAACTGACATTCCATTTCTTGCATCCCATCTAAACTTTGGCCAAAGTACACATACTACAGAACTTTTAATGGCTTCCACTGTAGGATCTGATTACCGTGTACGTCAGATGTGAAGTTATGCATAATTTGTACACTCCCTGCTTAATTCCTACATAGCTACCCACTAAAGCTGCACTTTCATGCCTTGCACTGCACAAACTGATCTGGCAAGATATTTCGTTAGTATTTAAAGTCATAGCTAAACCCACAAGTCTGTTCTTTAGCATAGTAATTCTTAAATATGTTTTTAGTTTTAGTTTGGAGAAGCTTCTCTCCCCAGACGCAGCTGTCACTGGCAGTGTCAACAAAATGCGTAGAGCTACCACTAGCCGTGGGGGCATCCAGTACTGGTAATCCTTTTGGAATAATGTGACAAAAAGTTTTTAATTCTTCATATGGCTCTACTGCATCAATATCAGCAGAGTCATTGTGGGTTAAACGTTTCTGTAAATCTTTGCAGAGATGAAGCATTTTCTCATCAGTAACCGCTGTTAGTTCCTGTATGTCGTAGAGGAAGCCAAAAGCAGGACTATGAGGTGTGAGTTGAGTAAACCTGTCCTCCTCTGGTGATAGTGTAACATAAGCGTGTTGAAAAAGTTAACTTTAAAATTCCGTTCAGGAATAATTAGACAGTCATCATTTGCTTCATAACCGAAGAGCCTCCTCCTTCCTGGATCTTACCTCATTCACATCAGGAAACCTCAATTCTACTTCCAGTTCTTCAGCTAGCTTAGTTGCTGTTATTTTTGCTTTTTCATACACCATGGCCCTGTATTCAGTTAGAAACCTTTTCAGTTTATTTATTTAATGTTTGTTGACTGGGAAAGTCCGAAGGGGCACATGCCCATTCTCAGCAGATGCCTGGAGGGAAAGCCCAAAAAAGAATTAAGATTTTTACAAATAAATAATACAATACATAAGATTATTACAAATTATTTTGTTATAATTATTGCAAATAATACTTAGTTTATCAAGCCCTGATCAATCTGTATGGAAGAGCTTTGCAAAAGTTTACTGACTTGCCCAACTTTTGCTACTATATCATACCAGCCCAAGAGTGATATTAAAAACTTTGCAATTTTCATAGCACTACTCAGTGATGCTGCTTCAGAATATGCCTTAGGATCCTTGCCTTTTGTAATTTCTGCCACCGAAACTAAGGCGTCATAAACTGCACCCACTTGATATCACACTGCTTTCACACTTTCTACCCTAGACTCCCACCTAGTCTCACACAATGGTTTTACAGTTAGACCTGAAACATGATTGCAAAATATTTTGTACCTCTAAGTAGATGATGTAAATAATGTACATTTGTTAAAGGCTGCCAAAAAAAGAAACTGTAGCTACTGAAAACGTTGCAGCATCACCAGTTACTCGACTGTGATTATGACAGCCACACGGTACAAAAAGCATGTGGATTTAAAGACAAGATTCTTGCCTGACCAGAAGGTTTTCCTTTCATATTAGAACTATTGTCATAACCCTGGCTTCTGCAGTTTTCCAGTGGAATTCCCAAACTTTTTAAGTTCACTCAACACAATGTCAGTCAGAAAACCACCAGTAGTCTCAGTAACCTGGAGGAAGGAAAAAAGTACTCCTTTACTTCAACACTTTCGTTGCATTCAGCAATACAGACAGCGACATTTGTTCTTGATGACTGCAGTCAGATACACAATCCAATATAATGGATTATACAATTCCTACCCTAAAACGTGCACGCTGATTGGCCAGCCCAACCAGCGTGCCCGTTGTAAATCCCTCAGTATACTAACGGAAAAAGGTCCGGTTACCCGGACTTTTTCCGTTAGTATAAAACACTGTCTCACTATGTTAAAAGAGTTTAACATAGCGACACAGGTTTAAAAAAAGCAATGGAGATCTCCGTTGCTTTTTTTAAAGCTGTCTCGCTATGTTAAACTCCTTTAACATAGCGACACAGTGTGTAAAAAGCAACGGAGATCTTGCGATCTCCGTTGCTTTAAAGTTGTCTCGCTATATTAAATGGGTTTAACATGCGAGACAGCTTTAAAATAAGGAACGGAGATATCCGTTGCTTATTTTAAAGCTGTCTCGCTATGTTAAACCCATTTAACATAGCGAGACAGTTTTAAAAGCAACGGAGATCACAAGATCTCCGCTGCTTTTACTGTTTCACTATGTTAAATGGGTTTAACATAGAGAGACAGCTTTACAATAAGCAACGGAGATCACCGTTGCTTATTTTAAAGCTGTCTCGCTATGTTAAACCCATTTAACATAGCGAACAGTAAAAAGCAACGGAGATCTTGCGTTCTCCGTTGCTTTGCCCACAGCTCTGATGTACTGCGAGGCACGCAGTACATCAGAACTGCCGCAGAATACCAGACAGCTGCGGAAGGGCAGTAAAGAGGCATTATACAATGCCATTATTTAAGAAAAGTAATTATTTCTTTTCTTAAATAATGTCATTATATAGTAATAACTCACTTCCGGTGTAATGCTGGATTTACCCATGGTTGGCTTTGTTTGGTCCCTCGGGCTTCGCCCTCGGGACCAAACCACGCCAACCTTGGATAAATCCAGCATTACCCACACCCAGGCGTGGGTTATTGCTATAGTAATACTTAACATCTCTTATCTTTTGCAAAATACTCTCTCGGACAGACTTGGGTTGAACTGCTGTGGTGGTGCTGCGGTAGCGTTGTCACCTCACAGTAAGATGTCCTGTTCGATTCTCAGCTAGAGCGTCTTCTGTGTGGAGACATGCGTGAATGGGCGTACCTTCATTGGAGGTTGTGCGTCAGGGCCAGCAACTCAGCATGTAAAAATCTAGTGCCAATCATTAGCTGACCGGACTTCTGCTGTGGCGACCCCTAACCGGGAAAAGCCGAAAGACATAACAACAACTCCTCCTCTCTCGGACAGACTTTGGCATTAACCATTATCAACTCATTCTGAATTCTGATCTCAGCATTACTGATACAATGAAGATGTTCTTGTATTAGTGAAACAAACTTGTCCAACAGCTGCACTAACCCAAGGCGATTACCATTACTTGTACAAGGATGGCCTTCACTACCCCTAAATGCCAGGTTATCTTGTGACAAGTAATGATAGATTGCAAGCAGCCTTTCTAGAACATTTTCCCAGTATTTTTTTCAGACTTTATCATGTTCTCAGCTGATGATCAATGGTAGAATTATTCTTAAGCTTCACGCGCAAGTCACTCCACTTTGCAGTGGCTTTTTTGTTTCACTGACTGTTCGTATTCTGTAAGCTTTTGTCCCAAATTTTTCCAGGCACATGTTCCTGTACTAGATAGGGCAACTACATGAGTACTGCTGAACAGTTTACAACAAAAACATACAGCAACCAAGACCTTCTGACTGTCTCACCATTTGTAAGTCTTTTATTATAAAATATGGGATTGAATCTTCTATGCTGATCATCGTATGAATCTTCTATGCTGATCATCGTAGGGGAAACTATCTCATTATTTGAACAGGCCCTGCAGCAATTAAACAGCAAACTTTGTATTCCATGGGATATGGCCAATTAGCAGGGTCACTATCCATTTTTAGGTGTACTTCCTTATGTTACTGGATCTACTTCCTTATTACACACAATGACTACTGCTTGGTCAGATACATGAATGACTACTGCTTGGTCAGATACATGACTTGTCCATAGTTCTGAACACCCAGGAATGTAAAGTCAAAGGATACTCCAGACAATGAATGAGCCGTTTCATACTCTCGGTGACACTCACCATTGCCACCAGCAAGGTCGGAGCCATTACCATACACCTCTGACTCATATTCATTATCTGTACATCCATTACCAGTATTCCAAATGTGTACCATACTGTAAGCATCTCTGGGATTCTGGCAGGGACTGTCGCTCTCACCTTGTCTGGAAGGACTTAATCTGACTCTTGAAACATGTCACTGTCCCTGTCTTGCAGCTGACTGCTGTCTAATGCCTGACTGGACTGCATAAATCACATCATTGAAACTTGTAAACTAGGCACTTGTAATTCTCTCTGAGCCTTTCCTTTTCTATTTGCTGCACCAGAAAACTTCTTTGGACCTTTTCCAGGCTGTCTGTCAAAATACATTTGTAAAGTCAGTGATATTGGGTTTGGAAATTGCAGTCTTCATAAACTTCCTCTAAAATCTTAGAACTGCCTGCTCACCCAAGTCTTGCAATTACAACTGACCATGTAGAGTTTGGCCAACTAGGCCTTACAGTGACAGCTGCTTGTATAACTGTAAAGTACATGTGTTAGAGCCAGCTTCATACTATACAAATTAGAAGGCAAATAGAATAGTTTGTACAGCCTTGGCTTTTCTTAATTTCTGGCACTAGACAGCTAATTCAAATCAAGACCCAGTCACCTGGAAGTACAGCTTGCTTACCCCATATTGGACATATTTACTTTCCCCTGTGTCAAAGTAGTATTCATTTACTTGTAAACATTTAAAATACCACAACTCAAGCCAGCAAGTCAATTTGCGAAACAGTAATTTTTTTCATCTTATTTACAGTCCATAGTGATCTTGTCTACAGTGTAAGCTTCAGTAATTAACGCTATTCAGTTTTCATGTAAATGTTTACCGATGCACATATGGAGAAGATGCTGTACTCATTGCAGAGGATGTTGTACACATTGGAGAGGATGTTGCATTCATTGGAGTATTGGAAGCTTCAAAATATATGAACAGATGGTTTATAAAAAGTTCAAGGTAACCAGTTTCCCAAAGATATATGGATGACCAAAAATTAAAGTAAGCAATACTCTATGGTGCAAAAAATAAAACAGCTGACAGCACTGATGCCCCCCACAGCACTGATATCCCCCACAGATGATCCTTACCACCTCAGAACCGTTATGTAATATGAACATACTTGTACAATTGCTAGAATATAGATTAGATTATACATTAGAATGCTTTCTCTGAAGTCTGAAATTCATGACTGCAGTATGACTTGCAGGAAAAATGCAAACTGTAAGACACATGCATCAGAAACAGTTGAGAGCATCTATGCCCCCCCCCACACACACACACATAGGAAACATAAAACAAAATCTATAAATCAGTATTGTCTTGATGAAATTTTGCAAAAAGAATCCACCACTTGAAGGTACTCATTAAGTATGAGGATGGATGAATATGATTCCAGCAAACATGCTCTTTCCTACTGATGTCATCTCTGTGCAAGACCCTCCCTTCTCCATTAGGACCCCCCCCCCCCTGCATTCCTCTTTTTCTAAAACTGTTCCATATGTTTCAGATGCTATCCCCCTTAAGAGAACTTGTTGAATTTTAATGTTTTATTTTTTTTTTTATGTGAAGCCTTTCTCCTTGGAACTCTGCTGAAAAGGGGTTAATGGCTCGGACTATCCTAGTCACCAAAACGGAAAAGCCAAAATTGTATTTACTGTGGCTTTTAAAAGGATTTTAGTATGCCTCAGTAAACATTGAGAAATAATCTGAACATAATAAATATTACTTTGACCTGAAATTTCACAATTTCTGTGATTTCTGTGATTTAATCAACATATGAACGAAATGTCAAATTTTTGATTTACGTTTACGTTAATGTTTCACCAGTATTTAATAATAGGATAGAAGTTCTTACTGTGTGGTTAAAATTTCTTTAAGGTTTCCATGACAATGTTCAATTGAAGAATGCATTTTACATCTATTGGGCAATTAGCCTGTATTTTTCATTAAAACTTGATGTTCTTCATTCCACATTGCTGCAGTCCTAACTATTGGGGTAGTCCGCTGTCCAGTCGGCCCGAATACCAAAGTATACGGCTGACGTCGGTCAGGGCGCATTAGACTGACGTCAGTACGTCAGGGTACTAATGCGCATGACCGACGTCATATCCTCAGTCTTTTTTGCTGCATGGTCCGATGCAGAAGCAGTTTTGCGAGTGCAGGTTGGCGTTCTGAAATTTTCTGAAGTCGGAGTTTCAGACCGAATCAAAGTTGGCTAAGTACGCCGTTGGGGAACATTTTGTTTTTTCTTGCCTCAGTATTTAACCGGATGTCAGAAAAAGTGAATAACTGTATTTCTTGTGGGAAACAGATACCTCATAGGGATTACCATACCTTGTGTATACCTTGTTTAGGGCCTGAGCACGACGTTGTTGGATGCCGCTCTTGTGCTAGATTTAACAAACGCACTATTAAGAGACGGTTAGACTGTGCCAGGTTAGTGTTTGGGAAGCGTTGTAATTATAAAATGCCGCCGGATGCTCCGGCGCCCGCTTCCAAAAGCGCAAGGACAAAACAGAAGCCTAGGGTTGATGAACCGGCAGTCCCGGACGGCGGTTCTTTAGAAGGCTCAGTGGAGCCAGAGGTTTTGCCAGGAGTTTCTTTGGAGTCTCAGGCAGAGACTTTACTGTTGCAGGATGTGCCTTCTCAGGAGGTAGGCCAGGCTGAGGGGGCTTCCCAGGTAACTGTTCTTCCCTCTCTTCCCAAGGTAGTTAGAGCCTCTCCTTCTGTTTCCAAGACTTCTTTGAGAGGTAGGCCAAGTTTAGCTTCAGTGGGGCTTCTCCTAGCACTTCACGTTCTGTGCCTAAGAAACATATGCTTAAAATGGCAGAAGATTTGATTACTCTGATTAGAGGTTCTGTGCCCCCTCCTGATAAGAGGCCTAGGGACGAACCTGAGTTTGAGAGTTTTGAACACTGTTCAGAGCCTTATGAGTCTTCTGGAAGACTTGCAGGAGTATCCTCCTTATTCTGATTCTGATGTGGATGATTCCACTCCTACAGCTTCTCCTCCTGAGGATTTCTCATTTTCAGAGACTCTGCATTCCATGAGGGAGCACTTTAAATGGGAAGGCCAAGATTACTCTGATTCCAGGAAAAGGCTTAGGGAATTCTTGTTTTACCCCAGCATAGGCCCTTAGCTATACCTCCTGTGTTGAATGTGGTGGAAGATGTTTTGCAGAGGCTTCCTGAACCCTGATTCTTTGCCTCCTGCTCCTGTTAAACCTGATAGGTACTATAGGGTGCCTGAAGCTCATAAGTATCTTTTAAGAGTCCTAGGGCAGACCCGGAAACTGTTTCTCAGGGACCTAAAGGTGTTAAGGCCTCTGTTGTTAAAAATCCTGTTCCTACTGATAAAGAGGCAAGGGCTTTGGATAGATGGGGAAAGAAAGTGTATACTTCTTCCACTTTAGCCATGAGGGCGTTGAATTGTCAGTTTCACATGCTAAAATATCAAAATTATCTCCTTTCACAATTGAAATCTAAGGTGGATGCTTTGGCGGAAGGTATTGAGTGTAAAGAGTTGCTGGATTTAGTTCATGTGTCTGAACAAGTGGGTAAGCATTCTTTGCAATGTGGTTTTGATGCTGTACAGGCCTCCTCGAGGGTGGCTGCCACTAGTTCTGTTCTTCGCAGGCATGCCTGGTTGAGGGATCAGAATTTAGCTGAGCATGTTAAGACAAGGATTTTGGATGCTCCTTTACAGTCTGATGTGTTGTTTGGTTCGCCTGTGGAAGCAGTTTTAAAGAAAATGGAGGACAAAGCTAAGTCTATGCAAACTGTTAAAGATTTTTGCAGGTGCAGCCACCAAGTTTAGTAGAAATTGGCCTACTACGGGATGGACATATCCTGCTTATGATTCCCAGTCTAGGGGTAGGTCTAGACGTGGTAGGGGCAGAGCTCAAGGTTCTTTTAGGCCTAGAACAGGGAGTTCACCTGCTCAGACTTCTGGTGAGGGCAGTGGTCAGTCCTTTCGTAAACAGACCCAATGACCTGCCTTTTCAGCTGCCAGTAGATTCTCGTCTGGCAGCTCCTTTGGGAGGAAGACTGTCTCTTTTCAAAGAAAATTGGGATTTAATTACTCAAGACAGATGGGTGTTGGATATCATTCACCACGGTTACAGGTTTTATTTCCATACCTTGCCCCCTTTCAAAGGCATGCCAGACGTTCCTCCTCCACAAAGGAAAGAGGCTCACAAGCAAATTTCTCTGTTACTCCAAATAGGGGCCATTCAGCCAGTCCCTGTATCAGAAAGGGGCCTAGGATTTTCTTCTCGCCTGTTCCTAGTACCAAAGAAGGGGAACACTTGGAGACCAATTTTGGATTTATCTATCCTCAACACTTATCTGGACATTCCCAAGTTCAAGATGTTGACGTTACAACAGCTTTTACCTCTGCTGGGCAAAAATCACTGGATGGTAACTTTAGATCTCAAGGAAGCTTACCTTCATGTGCCTATAAGACTAAGTTGCAGGAAGTATCTGCGTTTTCAAGCTGGAAATTCTCATTATCAGTTCTCTGCATTGCCCTTTGGCTTATCTACTGCGCCCAGAGTATTCACAAAGGTTCTGGCTCCAGTGATAGCTTACTTCAGGCTAAAAGGAATTCAAATCTATCCTTACTTGGACGACTGCCTGATTCTGGCTCAAGAAAAGGAAGACCTTCTACAGCATCTGGAATATGTTATAGCAGTGCTAAGATGCCTAGGGTATTCTGTGAACGAAATAAAGTCCAGTCTAGTACCCTCTCAAGACATGTGCTTTCTGGGTGTGAGACTGAATACAGCAGCCCAGATGGCCTTTTAACCCCGGACAAACAAAAGAGTCTATCACTTTACTTCCATCAACTATCTCATCAGTCCGTGCTGACTGCAAGGACAGTCCTTCAAGCATTAGGGTTCATGGCATCTTGTATTCTGGTGCTTCCCAATGCCAAACTGCATATGAGGCAGCTACCATGCTATCTCACAAACCTATGGACACACCACTGCCAGACTTTGGGCCCTGTCACTCAAATAATACCTTGCCTTCAAAAGAATTTTTGTGGTGGGCTCAGGAATGTCACCTAAACAAGGGACTCTCTGTGACCCGGCCAGAGGCGAGTCAGATTTTAACGACAGATGCCTCGGACATTGCTTGTGGAGCTCATCTAAATGGAAAGTGGATACAAGACAAGTGGCCTGCCAGACTACAGCATCTACATATCAACATGAAGGAGATGTTAGCAGTCCAGTTTGCATTAATGGCTTGCAAGGAGTTACTTCTTCCAGGGCAGGTGTTGATTCTAACAGACAACACAACTGTCATGTGGTACATCAACAAACAAGGGGAACACATTCTTATCCTCTATGCAGGCAAGCAATGATTTTATGGGAGACTGCGCTCAGCTTGCAACTAACTCTTCAGGCAAGGTTTCTGCCGGAGCACAGAACTCCTTAGCAGATGTGTTAAGCAGACAAATCATGGATCCCCACGAGTGGAAACTGGATCTTCATGTATTTCAGACATTGACAGTGTCATGGGGAACTCCAGACATAGATCTGTTCGCTTCTCCACTAAACCACCAGCTGCCAAAGTTTTGCACAAAGGGGTTTCATCACACAGCTTGGAAAGTGGATGCTCTTTCTTTCAGTTGGAAAAATCTTCATGTGTATGCCTTTCCACCTCTGCCTCTTCTTCCAAAGGTGCTCTTAAAGGTCAGACAAGACAAGCCAAGGATGATTTTAATAGCTCCAGATTGGCCTCGGCAACACTGGTACCCACTACTAAGGAGTCTGGTAAGGAAGCCTCCATGGCCTTTACCTTTGATTCCACATCTGTTATCTCAGAAGGACGGTCATCTGCTCAATGTCAAGCTTCACTCTCTTCATCTAACAGCCTGGCATATTCTGTGTTGAAACACAGCAGGTCTCAACTTCCTCAACAAGTTTTAAATGTGATTATGGAAGCTAGAAGACCTAGTACAAGGAAAGTGTACGCAGAAAAATGGAGGAGATTTTTATTTTGGAGTACAGCAAAGAATTTGGAGATTTCTGAGCCTAATTTGAGTGTGGCTCTTCAATATCTTACTGAGTTATTGGACAAAGGTTTGTCCTTCTCTTCCATTAAGATTCATGCTGCAGCAATTTCAGCTCACTATGATTGTGACCCACCATTGTTTTCGCATCCTTTGTTCAAGCAGTTTCTTAGAGGGGCAAAGAATATAAGACCCCACGAGCTCCTACTCCTGCTTGGGATCTCAATTTTGTGTTGGAAAAACTTACTCTACAACCTTTTGAGCCTCGGCTACTGCTGAATTGAAATACTTGTCATGGAAGACTGCTTTTCTGTTGGCTATTACTTCTGCAAGAAGGGTGTCTGAGTTGCAGGCCCTTATGGCAGTAGAGCCCTTTTGATTTTCCATAAGGATAGGGTATCATTACGTACTAATCCTTCCTTTATGCCTAAAGTGGTTTCTAGTGTGGCTTTAAACCAAACTATTCATTTGCCTACTTTTATGCAGACCCCCAAAATAAAGGGGAAAAGATTTTGCACACTTTAGATGTACACAGGCAATTGCGTTATTATTTAAGCAGGACTAAGGATTTTAGGCAGTCTCAGCAGTTGTTTGTTTCTTTTGCTTTGAGTTCGCAGGGCAAGCCTGTGTCAAAACAAACTATTTCTAGGTGGATTGGGTTTTGCATTGCATTTTGTTATTCCCATCATGGCAAGGAGATTCCAGCTGGGATTAGGCCTCATTCCACTAGGGCTACTGCCACTTCAACAGCATTCCTAAGGGGTGGCAACTAAGGATATTTTGGAGGCAGCTACTTGGAGTTCAGTGCATACTTTCTCTAAGCATTATCACCTTCCTCTCTACTCTAAGTCTAGGGCTGGTTTGCCACAGCTATTTTGCAAGGCATGTTGTCAGCTCCTGCTTCTTTATGATTTGCCAGCCTCCCTTACCTCTGCTTTGGGATTCTACCCAATAGTTAGGACTGCAGCAATGTGGAATGAAGAACATAGTACAGTTTTGTACCTACCATAAATGTAGATGTTCGAGGATCCACATTGCTGCAGTCCAATGGCCTCCCTCCTTCCCTCTGTGTTTAGGGGTGGTTGTGTAGGTGAGGTTATATGCTGATAATTTTGTATATATTGTACATATTTTTGGTGCAGGTATATTGGGGCCTTGACTGTTTAGGGCCTTCTGTCAACTGGGGCAAGAAAAGACTGAGGATATGGCGCCGGTCATGCGATTAGTACCTGACGTACTGGCGTCAGTCTAATGCGCCTGACCGGCCAGCCTATACTTTGGTATTCGGGCCGACTGGACAGCGGACTACCCCAATAGTTAGGACTGCAGCAATGTGGATCCTCGAACATCTACATTTATGGTAGGTACAAAACTGTACTTTTTCTCTAATCTGCTGTGTAGTCTGAAGAAGGCGGCATATTTTTCCGCCGAAAGAGCTTATTTTATTGGGAGTTTATTAAATTATTTTCAACATTCAGCCTTCTCTTATTGTGTTCCAGTTTTGCCTTGTGGTTTTACATAGTTTGCTTGTTCTGTTTGCTGGAAAGTTACGTGGATGGCGACCGGAACCGGAGAGGCTTCTCCTTCACTTTTTTCACAGCAGAGTGAAAGTAACGATACAAGGAACAATTCGAATTGCAGTTTAACAGCACTTGTTGAGGCACTCCTAGGAAGGGTAGATGCCTTAACACAGAAAGTGGATGCCATGGTAATTCCCGTTCCAAGAACTGGAGGCGGAGCAT
Organism: Protopterus annectens; assembly: GCF_019279795.1. Taxonomy (NCBI): domain Eukaryota; kingdom Metazoa; phylum Chordata; order Ceratodontiformes; family Protopteridae; genus Protopterus; species Protopterus annectens. Next base: position 406,955,543 of record NC_056734.1, on the reverse strand, counting down.
CAAGGTCGGGTTCCATACTTCAGAATGAAAATTCTCTGTTTTTACCTAATGGACAACACTTTCCAGAAGCTCAGGGCACGGACGATGGACTAGTAACTGGCAATATTAGATCAACGGATGCTAATGAACAAAATCAGGTGATGCCATCCATGGCCGGCATTCTACAATCAGGTAACAATTCTGATGGTCCTCATTTACGTGGACACAATGAAGGAGTCCCAAATAAGCAAGGGATTCCCGTTATGTCCAATTTTTTATCTAATAGCAACTTTTTCAGTCAAGGGTTTAATCTACATGCGGCATCCCCTATAATAGAAGCCGACGACAGTTGTCTGTTGACTGACAAGATAGATCAATTTGATAACAAACTGCATAAATGTAAAAAGTTACAGTTAGAGGTCTCATATTTGACTGAATGTATGAGAAATAAAGTAATACCAAAAGGCTTACGCCAGTGGCGATTTCCTGCAGGCCTTTTGGACAATTCTCCTTTCCATCAAGAATTAATTGATTTATTTGATCGGCAGGGCATTGAGTTTTTACAAGCCCTGATTGCTGATTACACTAAAGATATAGCTACTTTGTCAGCAGAACTTGAGACTTTGGAACAACTTATTACTTCTGATAGAGAATTTTTCCGGTATAAATACGAGTATTGCCGGATTTTCTCAAGTATCGAAGCCAGTATGGAGAAATTTCTAGCCATTAAGAAAAAGAAACTTGTGAGAGATATAACTGACTATAAAAATAAATGCGCTTATCCTAGACCCTCACGGGGGGCACAAATACCTCCCAATGAGGCTCTTGATCAGCCTCAACATACTGATGATTCGAACTTAGTTGCTAATAACAACTCTAATAACCAAAACTATTCTGCTGAACAGAGGCAAGGGCCAAGAAGGAGTCCAAGACTCAACAACAACAACGCTGGTGGACATGTTTCTAATCAAGAACATGTTTCAGATGTTAGGCCCAGGGACAATAATCAACCACAAAATATTTCTATGGATGGCCCAAACCATCAGATTAATCAGGGTTTTCATACGGTCAACAATTCCAGGGCCAACAATCCCCCTCGAATTCAGAGGCAGGACAACACGAGGAACAAAAGATGAGGGAGGAGGATATGACCGTAAACCCTGTTTTTGGCCTTGAACCCACATTGTTAAGGAGTACGCATAATGATTTTGTTTTATACAACTATACACTTTTAGAAATTCACCAGGACATGGTTGATTTTCTTGCCAAGGACCTTTCATTTGTCCCTGGCCAACATATGGACATAGGTAAAATCATTATTGACTTGAAAATATATGTCAGGAAATTGAACTTGAACTCCTTGATGGGCAACAACACCCCGGCCCTCAATATTTTGAAGGTGTCTAGTTCTTATAACCCACCCCTCCATCCTGTTCTAACAGTTTTTGAAAGAATGTGTGAAACAGACCTTTGGGCCATAAAAAATCATGTTATGTATAATAATGAAAGACATTCTAGCAACATTTCTCGACTAGAATGGGACTTTCTGCATTTGCTAAAAGACTGTAGTGTCCGTGTTATGAAACCGGACAAAGGTGGGGGGCTGGTCCTGATGGATCACTATAAATATGTTGAGTACATGATGCAACATTTAGACACATTGGCATATAGGCAAGTGTCACTGAATGAAATACATGTTGCTTATAAAAAAATCTATGTCACTCTTAATGATTTGTTTTTAGAAGGGTTCATTGATTTAGATACTTTTCGATACCTGGAGATGGCAGCGCCAAAAATTCCTGCCTTTTTTGGTACACCTAAGCTACACAAACGCCTACAAGCCCCCCCGTTTAGACCTATAGTTGATGGCAGAGGTTCTGTCACCTATGCATGCGCCAAGTTTGTAGATAGTATCTTGAAACCCCTCATAGATAAGGAGGAACATATTTGCAAAGACTCTTGGTCCTTTTTGAAGGACATTAGTAAACAACCATATACCACTGATATTGTATTTTTGACAATAGATGTCAAAGACCTATATACTGTCATACCTCAGGATATAGGTTTAGCTTGGGTCAGGCAATTCATGACAGCCAAAAATATTCAAGGGGATACTGTTTACCTAGTTGAGACCCTTTTAGAGTCGGTCTTAATGAACAATTTTTTTACTTTTGAAGACAACTTTTATCTACAAACATCAGGGGTGGCAATGGGTTCCCCTTGTGGTGGTTCCTTTGCAAATACTGTAATGGCCCAATGGGAGGCTGAATTCTTATTTAAAGATGATCTATTCCAACAACACGTCACCTGGTACACTAGGTACCAGGATGACATTTTTTTGTATTTGGAAAGGAGATAAAGAAATTATTCCATCATTCATCGAGAGAATTACTAGCATGACAGAATTCCTCCAGTTCACGTATAACATATCTGATACTGAAATGAATTATTTAGACATCCTTTTGTCTAAGGATTCTATTAATATTAGGTTCAAGAGTACTATATATAGAAAGCCTACGTACTCTAATTCTTTACTACATTTCACAAGTAACCATCCATACCATCAAAAAAGATCTGTCATTAAAGGACAAATAGTCAGGGCAGCATGGATGGTCACGGATGATCATGATTTTCAAGCTGAATGTAGTAAATTGACAAATATGTTTCTATCTAGAGGGTATCCATCGAATTTGATCAATGGTATCATTTTGGAAGTCTCTCGCAAATGCGAGGAGGGGCACTTTTTCCCTCTACTTTCTAGTAGGGGTTTTGAACAGTTTGATGTCAATTTGGACATCTCCTTAACATCAGTAGAAACTATTAGGATTATCACACCCAAGCAGAATAATCTTTGTAGTAGCTTCCTGCACACTTATTCTTTAGATTTTCATAAAATCAAGGAAATTATTAATAAAAACTGGGAAGTCATAAAATATGACAAGGGTCTAGCTACTCTGTTGGGCGAAAAACCCAAAATAACTTATAGAAGAGGGGACAATCTGAAGACCATATTAGAGAGAACCAAGAAAAAAACATTTTTCTAATCGCCCATGTGGGATGCACAAATGTGGTGCATGTAACCAATGTAAACACATTAAAGTTGGCACCCACTTTTCTATTAATGGCAAAGATTTTAAGATTAATAGCCATTTTAATTGTGAAACAAAATCAGTCATCTATGCAGCATTATGTAATCATTGTAAGGCTTTCTATATCGGAAAAACGGAACGCAAGCTCAAAACTAGGATATATGAACATATGCATGCCATCGTCAAAAAGGATGAAAACAATGCCCTAGCCAAACATATTTTGGCATATAGTGGCCATTCATTTAGTTTTGTTATATTACAGCAAAGAATATCAGACATTCGGGGTGGCCCTTGGCAGGTTCGCCTGGAAATAGACAAACTTTTGTGGCAAATTCGTACCAGAGCCCATTTAATACCAGGTATTAATGAGTCTCTTTCTATAAAATGTGTACTCAAATGGTTAGCATACAATAGATGAATACAAGCTATTTTCATCCATTGCGAAGTTACCTTATTTATTTTAATTTTTTGTCTAGGTTGCACATATAATATATGTTCATTAATGCATAAATCATCTACTTTTTTAATCTCTAAGTAATAACTATAGAGGTTTATAAATACAATTTTAATATTTGAATTTTTGCTGTTCCAATGCTTAACAATGCCATTAGTTCCATTTTCCATCTATGGTTAATATTATACGTAGATGTACATGGGAATGTCGTGCTTGGCTCACGTATTTTTAGTAAATAAGGTCTAGAACAACTTAAGCGTGATTTAAATTGACTCACGCAAGCTAATGCGATTTTTAAACCAGTGTTATCTCTATATTTATTTAAGGAAATACTTGTTTATTTCTAGCAGACGGACGTGACTTGACAGCACATATCGCGTCATTCTTGAACCAAACTTGAACGTTTTTTTGATGTATGATACATTTTAAATAATTGTGGGATTTGTATTTTAATGACATCAAAGACTTTTTTATGCACTTTGACATAGTTTAATATATGCCGTTCAAGTAAAGTGAACAATCTTTGTGATTTAGTTAATATATGAATGAAATGTCAAACTTTTGAATTACGTTCACGTCAATGTTTCACTAGTACTTAAAAACAGGATAGAAGTTCTTACTATGCAGTTAAGATTTCTTTAAGGTTTCCATGACAATGTCTAATTGAAGAATGCATTTTACATCTATTGGGCAATTACCCTGTATTTTTTATTAAAACTTGCTTTCTCTATTCTGCTGTGTAGTCTGAAGAAGGCGGCATATTTTTCCGCCGAAAGCGCTTATTTTATTGGGAGTTTATTAAATTATTTTCAACATTCAGCCTTCTCTTATTGTGTTCCAGTTTCGCCTTGTGGTTTTACATAATAAATATTACTTTGACCTGAAACAACCTTACCCATGGATATCAGTGGACTGGATTTGCAAATGCTTTCTACCATTGTAAAACAGAATTTGGCATCTGGTGAATGCCCCTCCCCACCCACTTCACAGATGTCCCAGTTACAAAATGCAACATTTAAGAGATTGCCTTCTACCTCTTCACATTTGTAAAATTATAATTAATGGTAACTATGAAAACATACAATAATAGTACCTCTTGAAAAAAACAGCATTACATTGTGAAGTGTTAACCTAATGAAACCATGTATAGCAAAAATGTAGTGTTACAGTACACAAGCTCAGGAGTAATCTGTTCTATCTCAAACTAAGACAAAATAAGGGACAGCAAAGAGGTGCACTAATGGTTGAGCACAACAGTTTGAGTTTGGACATGTATGGTCACCTTTTACATATATTAATGATAACTGTTCATCACTTCTGACCTGTCCCCTTATAAATGCATAACTTAGCAGCATATCTGCCTAGGTTGGAACATCAGTTTATTAAATAATACAGTGGTTTTACAGGGGAAAGGTAACCCATGCAAAGTGCTTTCCTAAAAATATAGACAAAGCCCTGCATAGTTATCAACCGTACCTCTCCAAAAATAAAGGGCACTACTTCTCAGAATTTTAACAAATTGGCAAATTTGAGGACATAAACAAAAATAGATTTTGACTGCTCACTTGTTACGGGCCAGGTCTCACTCAGAAAGAAAAGGAAATAAACAAGGCTACCCATTTCAAGCTTTTCACATAAGTGAATACTTTTGTATACATAACCGGAGATTAAAGCATTTTGTTCTCATTCTATAGTGTGCACAACAGTTAGGGCTCCAAAACCTGACCCCAATCTAAACTCCAGTCAATATCTGGTTAAAGTAAATTCCTCATAGTCATGACTACATGGTTGTACCTGTCTATATTTCAGCCTACTAATGTTTTACAGTAACTTATTTATCCAAGTTAAATAATTGCTGCAAACCTATTAAAATACCTACCCAACCCTATTAATTAGGTTTAGTGCACAGTTATTCCCATAAATGTATTGTTGATAACCCCATTCAATAAAGTTAAATGCTTGATTTGACATGCCTTTCCTTAGTACTCCACTGATAGTTTTCACTCTCAGCCCTGCAGGGCAAGTGTGCCCGCTCCATTCTCTCCACTCACTCCGCTCCCCTACGCTGCCACCAATTCCCACCCGCCCCCACTACCTCTACTTTTATTCTAACCCCTAATCACATAACCACTAGTCCATCCCTAATTGCCTAATCTCTAGCCCAACTCACTCTTCTCACCTCTTTCTCACCCTCCAATCCAATTACTTCCTACACTGATCCCACTCCCAATAACGCATTCCAAGCCAACTCACCTCCACCCTTACACACAACCAACCAAGAATACTAATTGCAGCATTCAATCTAAGGACTATCATGTTACCCACACTCACATCCCTATCACTAGCTCTACTAACCTTCCTCACTTCCTTACAAACAAACCAACCACTGCACAATTACTCTCATCATACTATTCACTCGAGCCCTCCCTCTCAAACCCCCTCATACTTCTACATCTGCCCCAGAATTATAAATCTCACAACTACAACGTACGCACATGTAATCATAACACCAACTCATTACACTAGGAAAAACACACATAGACCAAGCTCACAAACAGTTAATATTAAAAAGCACATACTGACACTCCCACAAACTCTGCTAATCTCTGGCGACATTCACCCAAATTCAGGTCCCCTCACAGCCAAACAATCATCTGATTTGCTGATCCTAAATCTCAACATAAGAAGCATTACCAACAAGCTAAGAGATCTGCATTCATTCATAGCTCATTACAACCCTGATACACTCACCATTACAGAGACCTGTATCCAAGATGAAGACTTTCTTCCCCCAGGGTATAATACACTTGGATCTGATAGAACAAGCAGGAAAGGAGGAGCAGTAGCCATTCTCTTTAAAAAACATCCTTAACCTCCAACTCCTGCACACCACACCACCCACATTTAAAAATGCTGAAGTCCCATTTTCTGTCCTCTCCTTAAGAAACACCAAGAAGATCAATATAATATCCTGCTACATACCTCCAGGCAATAACTCACTCATAATAGAAGACATCCTACATTGGACAAAGGACAACCTACCACAGGAAACAATCCTACTAGGTGACCTTAACATCGACTGGACAGCCTGCAACTCCAGCCCCTCTACACATATCAACTTGTATGGGTTCTCTCAACTAATTGAAGAACCAACTAGAATAGACAATAAAGCAAAAAAAAGAATCTGCATTGGACTGGACACTAACCAACTGTCCCAAGCAAAATTATACAGTAGGCTGTCTGGCAGATGATCTAAGTGATCATCTCCCTGCCTTCCTATGCCACAAACACTCTAATCACCCCAAACCAGTTGTATACAAAATAGTACGAGATGACCGTAACCTTACCCCACAATACCTTAATACAGTCCTAAGCCACTGCAACTCGGAACCACTACGAACACTAGGGTTAGACCACGCAGTAGAATACTTTAATACTACCTTCTCTAACATTCTTAACAGTCTTGCTCCTTGCAGAAAGATTAGAGTTAAGGCCAACTACGCACCCTGGCTAAGTAAGGACACTAGAGCCTTGCTAAAAGTCAGAGATAAAGCCTGGAAAATCTAGAAACTGACAATATCCCTAGCTCCAGGCAATACTATCAACAGCTTAGAAACAAGGCCAAGGCTGAATCCAAAATAAACTAAAAAACTATTTTCTTAGTGCCCAAAGCAAATATTCAAAGAAGCCACAAAAATTCTGGAATGCCATTAACTTTCTACTAAAGCCAGGCAAAACTACTACTCCAGCACCCAACTCTACAGACAATACCCTAGACATAACTTCTCAATTTAATAACCATTTTACTAAGTCCATCTTAGCCCTGTTCAGTCAAATAACCAAAAATAGCCTACCTCAATTGCAATCCAACCTATCCCACAGTACCCTTTCTTTCAGCCTATCAACGGTGCCCCCTTCAACTATCAAAAAACTCCTCCTAAAACTCAAACCAACCACACTGGCAGCTGATAACATACCTGCTGCATACCTAAAAATGGTTGGTGACTCCCTATCATATCCTGTCTCCATCCTAATCAACTGCTCCATACAAGAATCCTACATACCCAAACTCTGGAAGGTATATCACGTCATTCCTCTCCATAAAGGAGGTAACTCCTATGACTTCTCCAACTACCAACCCATTGCCATCCTGTGCCTCCTATCTAAAATTCTTGAGAAATGCATCCACTTGCAGGTGATTATGTTTAACACACACAATCTCCTATCTACCACACAACATGGTTTCTGTCCACATCACAGCACTACCATTGCCCTTCTGTCCTTCACTAATCATATCAACCTTCACAGGAATGATAACAAATATGTATCAGCCATTTTCCTCGATCTCTCAAAGGCATTTGACATGGTCTCCCACTCCATCCTACTAGACTCACTAACATCACTATCCTTCACCTCCTCTACTATTGCCTGGTTCAGAAGCTACCTATTTAATGAGCAGCAGTCTGTCCAGTGGAAAGGAAATCTGTCTCCACAACTTCCAACCACCATAGGAGTCCCACAGGGCTCTATACTGGACCCACTACTATTTTCTGTATTCACAAATAACCTCAATAGCTCTACACAACATGCCACACCCATTCAGTATGCAGATGATTCAACCCTGATCTGCTTCGCCTCATCCCCCACCACCCTACAAACACTCACTCAAGGTACCTTCAACTCTGTAGAAAAATGGATCTCGGGTATCCAACTAATTCTGAATCCCAAAAAAGAAAAATTGCTACTGTTTTCCCCTAATAGAGCAAAAAAAAAAAAAAAACCCTCTCCTTTACCATAACATGTAAGGACAGCACCCCCATCTCCCCCTGTAACCACACCAAACTTCTGGGCATTGAAATTGACAATAATCTTCACTTTGATGTTCACATCTTACATACCATAAAACTAGTACTCAAAAAGCTAGGCTCCCTATGCAGGCATAAGTCCTTTCTCTCACAAAAAGCTAGTCACTCTTGCACAAAGCCACCTCCTCTCAACTCTATTGTACGCAGCACCAGTCTTCACAAAAATCAGAAAGTGTGACCTAGACAAACTAGAATCATGCTTCAATAAAATAGCCAAGTTTGCTACTAACTCAGCCTATAGAACCCATCACTGTACTGCACTAAAAGGACTAAAATGGTTTGAGTTACCACAGCTACTTAACTATCACCAGCTGGGTACAGCCTACAATATTCTCAAATACCCTGACAAAAACCCTCAATATCCAATCTACTTACTGTCTACACTGCAAACTGGTACCTCAGATCTAGTGAAAAATCTCTCCTCTCCATCACCAAGGCCGATAATAACGCAGGGAAAACACTACTCCCACACCTTGCCAGAAATTGGAACTCTCTACCCCATTCCGTGTCCACTGCCCCCTCCATCTCTATATTCAAAAACTCCCTCAAATCGCATCTCCTTAGTACCTGGTTATGTCCCTGTATCACATAACTTTACCCATACTGCTGTTAACTCTCCAAATTGCTCTCTGATCACCTGCTTGATCTCGGATCACCTGCATGCTTGCTCATTTGAAAAGTTGAACTTTTAACTGTAGAATTTACTTAATATATTTTCTTCTCTTGCCAAGGTATAACTGACATTGTCATTTTACTTATTTTTTATATAATCATTTATTTGGAGTGTTTTTAGTTATTTCTTGTTATATTACTGTGTTCACCATGTATGTTGTAACCTGTTTACTACATCTTATTTGTGTATTATACTTGCTGTAATGTTTTTGTACAACTAGATGCCGGAGCTTTTCTCCCCGGGCCTCCGCTGAAACTGGACCTGGTCCAATCGTAATTTCCCAGTTAACAAAATTTTAAATAAGTAAATAAAATAAATACTAAAGTTCATCTAAGCAGCTCACACAGTGATAAAAATACATTACTTTATACTTAATATGATTCAGCTCTATTATTTATCATGGATCTCTGTCAGAATTTGACATTACTTTTCCACTTCTGCCACTGGAAGGACAATTCATGACTACCACATTGGCTTAAGTACTCTAATGTCACTCAACACACTGAAATTTAATAGCTTTAACGGCTTACGCCATGCAGTCAGATTTACGCCATATGTAAAAACAACACAGGAGGCACTAAGAGTCAAAGTTAAGTGTACATAAAAAAGATTAATACATAATTCATTTTCCTTTCCTTTGCCCCCGCCCCCCGCAGAAGAAAAGTATATGTGTGCAGGTGAGAGAGCTTTATTCAACTACAGGCTAAAAAACAGAGTCATGCCCCCTTTTCTTAAGACAGAACCAAGATCACCATATGATGGTTATTCTTGCATAAAAAGAAAGCACAATACAACTGAGTGCCCAGTTAAGCCATGGAGGAGTAGGACAAATGGCATCAAACATACAATGAATCACAATTCTTAGATATCACAAAACACCAAATTAGAACTATAAAATGGAAAGCCATCTTAACAGCAGGGAATATCACATTACAGACACAAACAAAGCAGCTAAAATTGCATACAAGTACTTACCACCAACTTCCAAACACTGCATTTAAGACTGTGTTTTCAGAAACTTAATGTTCTGATTTGTTAACCTCTTAACAATTAGCAGAAGAAAAAAATTTCAGAACCTTGATTCTCATGTGCTCTTGAGTGCTTTCAGAGGACACAACACAGACTACTTGCATACCTTGGTAGATGGCAAAAATTGCTTTGACGTTTCATTGCACAGATGAAATATACATAGTTGTTAAGTAAATGCTTACTTAAAATAATTTGCCCTGTTTTAATATCAAATGATTATAAACTTCATTTACTGGATGTAGTCTGTAAAGGTGTTTACTTATGACATTTTCTTCAGAATTACATAATATGTAAAGGTTTTCCACATCTGCATATTTGGAAAACAGAAATTATATACAACCTAATGTGAAGTTGTTCTGTCACGCCATTCATTCTTACAGATGGGTTCGGAGCCAATCCTCGGCACTGAGTCGGCCTACTACAAAGCTCGAGGTCTTCAGACAGCTCGAGGCCAAGTCCCTATCCCATGATACACCTTGAGTTACCGCAGATCTAGTTTGCTGCTGCAATAGATCGGAGGTTCCTCCCTCAGCTCTGGCCAGTACAGTTTTCATTTTCTAATATTATCCAGCTAATATTGTTATTTCTCTACAATTTAGAGTTAGTCTTTGATACTTATAGCTTTTATGGCTTAATAGTATATTCCCTTTCCCTTTGGTGTGCCTTTTCATTATTCTGTATAGCTATGGTATATTATATAGCTTATTTAGAGTAGTTTGAATAAGTAGTTAGTGTGCGCGTGTTTTGAATAGTGACGGTTTAGTCACAGTATATTTAGCCCATCATTGTTTAGGGCTTATTTAACTAGTTTTGGGTGTGTCTAGTCCTTTTTATAGTACAGTAGATTTTTCTAGGTACTGTATATTTGATTATGGCTGACCAGGATAGAGATAACCATCACAAGTTAGGCTTTAAAAAGTGTCCAAAATGTGGACAAAAAATGTTTGTGGCAGTCACGTCAATGGCGTGTATTGTCTTGGAGCCTTGCACCTACAGGAAAGCTGCTCCATTTGCCATTCCTTTTCCTCCAGAGTTCTTCAGGAGAGAAAGCTCATAGATAGAGGACTTCTGAAACTGTCCTTTCAGGAAGCTTTGAGTGACCAGGATAAGTGTTCAAAGTCTTCTAAGGCTTCTTCTTCGGAAATAAAAAAAAATCCAAGAAACTGTCAATGTTGGCTCCACAGCCCTCAGAGCCGAGCGTCTTGTCTTATCAGAGCCAGTCCATATCGTGGAACCGGTGTCCGAGGTACTAAAGTCTCTAATTCTTCAATCAGTGCCTCCATCCATTCATTCTTCTCTGTCCTTGATCAGCCTATCCAATTTGGATATGGGTCATGTGGTGCAGAAGTTGCTACAGGCACTGGCGTTTGCAAAATTTTTATCCGCTCCAACCCAAGCGGTTTCGGAACCAAAGACTGTTATGCCATCAACTTCCTTTCCTCCTCCAAGCCATACCAGTCCTTCTGAGTCTGAGGAGTCGGACCTGGTGATTGTTGAGCCTTTGGAGCCAATGCCTGTTCCAGTGCCATTGATTCCGTTTACTCGGATTTCCTCTGCACCGATTGAGGAGTCTAGGAGCCAACACTCTCCGGTCGGGTCTGGGGAAGATAGTCAACCTGACTTGTCGGTTCCAACTTTGCCTCTCGGGGCTTCGGCTCGGATGAGCTCTGCTCCTACCTCTGCTTCAGAGCCCACTGTCCCAGTGCCAGGGGGGATGATGGTTTCCTCGCATCCAGCTGTCCCTTCTCATCAGAGCAGCGGTGCCTTTGAAGCCATGAGGAGAGTGATGTCTCCCAAAACCTCTACAACTTCAGGTCCAACTACCTCCTCCCCAAAAGCGCCTGTGTCCAATTCTGCCTCACAGATCCTGATGAAGCATACAGACCCTGAGCCTCAGGAAGCCCCACTGGGTGGCCCCTGCTCTTCCAAGACTTCACCAGACGTTCCCACTGATGAGGTTCCCAGGAAGAGAATTTGCAAGAGGAAGCACCTAGACTCCCCACAGGAGTCTCTCATGTCCGACACTGACTTAGATGAATCAGAAGGGTCCCCATGGTCCCCCTCTGAAAATATCTCATTTGCTGAGATATTCGAAATCCTTAGGCAGAGGGGTGGCTGGATGTCCACCAACCCTACTGAAGATGAGTCTGTTCTCCTGAAGGCTTTCGGATCTCAATCCTCCACTTCTTGTGTGTCTCCACCCTTCGGTGAGCTCATGGAGCTGATCTCACAAAGGGCGTGGGAGTCTTCGGACACCATGGAGCCTGTCCCTAGGAGGCCCAATAAATTTATTTCTGCCCCCCCCCCCCCCAGGAAAAGTCTTTTCTTACCAAGGGAGTGCCAGTTGATGCCTGGATGGTGGCAGCAGCCACCAAAAAGGAGATCTCAGAAACTTCATCTATCCATCCTCCTAACAGAGACTCCAGGATCATGGATAGATACGGGAAGTGCACATACCGTTCAGCGACTTTTGCCATGCGTTCACTGAACTATTTCACTCATTTTACGAGACTACAAAGAGACCTCCTTAAAGAGCTTGGAGATACTCTTCAGGGTACACTAGCTGCAGGAGCTTCAGACAAAGTCACCTCCCAGCTTGCTACCCTCAATTCCATAGTGAACTCGTCCATGTATCTCATTTTGTATGCAGCTGATGGAGTGAGTAGGGCAGTGGGTACAGGAATTGCTCTCAGTAGACATTCCTGGATATGCTTGTGTTCCTTCGCGGAGCCCTTTAAGTCATCCTTTGTCAACACCCCTTTTGATGGCTCGTCCCTTTTCGGGCCCAAAGTTAAGGAAACTTTGACCAGGTGTGAGCAGGAAGGAAAGACTGTGTCTGCCATCGGAGTCCATTTTTCCACCCTTACCAGACCCTACCCCAAGGGTCAAAAGGGAGGAAAGATGTGGTTCCAAAAAGCCCAAGGAGCCTTTCTGGACACGCTTGGTGAACCCCCCCTCCAGGGGCAGAGTAGGGGGCAATAATGGAAGATGCCGCCCTCGTGGCAGAGGGGATCCACAAAATCAGGACGACAGAGACCAGTTCTTTGGGGAGCCCTACCAGCACTCCTGAAAGGAGGCCTGACTCTCCTGCTCTGGAGGCAGTTGGGGGTCACTTATCTTTGTATCCAGATGCCTGGCTCAAAATAACAAATGACAACTGGGTACAAAGTATAGTTTCCAGAGGATATTTCATTCCTTTTGCCACTCCCCCTCCATTGACAACAAAAATCCCGGATGCTCCACCCAGTTACAGGGAACAAGCAACAATAGAGTTCCAAACGTTGTTAAGAAAGAGTCATCCAGCCAGTCCCAACAGACCAGACAGGATCCAGAACTTACTCAAGATTCTTTTTAGTCCCAAAAAAGACGGGACTGGAGACCTATTTTGGTCCTCAACAGACTAAACAGATTTGTAGAGAAAGAGAAGTTACAGATGGTCATGCTTCAGTCGATACTTCCCTTTTTAGGGAAGGACAATTGGATGTGCTCAATAGATCTACAGGATGGGTACTACCATATAAAAATGGCCAGACCATCCAGGGATGATCTGCGCTTCTAGCTGGGAACCAATCATTACCAATTTTGAGCCCTACCCTTTGGACTCACTACAGCCCCCAGAGGGTTCACCAAATGTATGGCAGTAGTCACGGCTCACCTGAGGAGTTTAGGATTCCATGTGTTTCCATACTTTTGGCTCCTCACCGCCACCACCAGGCATCAGCTAATACAAGGCAGGGACACCACTCTTACTCTCTGCTTTCATCTGGGCATTACAATAAATTCTGAAAAATCTGCCTTGTCGCCATCGCAACATATCATTTTTATCGGAGAGGAATTGGACACCACCACCAACCACTTTGAGACTTCCAGCAGAAAGAGTTTTACTACTTCATCTGCAGGTTCACAAAATCATATCCAAAGACAAGGCTCCAGCATTAGAAGTGCTAAAATTGTTAGGCATGATGGCAGCTGCAATATTAGCGATACTGTTGGGTAGCATGCACATGCGGATTCTGCAATGGCTGTTATTCACTCAATGGTCTTACCAAAAGCTCCCAATGTCTCATCTCATAATGATCACAAATACATGCAAAAAGGATCTTCAGTGGTGGTTGACCTCTCTTCATGTAACAATAGGCCGTCCTTTTGTCCTACCTTCACCAGTGGCCACAGTGACCATGGACGCTTCCCTGATAGGGTGGGGGGGGGCATTTTCAGGGAAGAACAGCCCAAGGCACATGGACTGAACAGGAGACGCATCTGTATATTAATGTCCTGGAGATGAGAGTGGTACTTTTGGCGTTGCAGTACTTCCAAGACACTCTTCCTCTGGGAACAGTTGCGATTCAGACAGACAACATGTCAGTGGTCTGGTACTCAAACAAACAAGGAAGAACCAGGTCCTATCCCCTTTGTCGTGAGACCCTAAGAGTATGGCAGTGGGCTACATCCACCCAGCACTTTCTGATAGCAACCCACATCCCGGGGAAATCCAATGTTATAGCAGACAAACTGAGCAGGACAATTTTATTGCCTCATGAATGGCTCCTCAAGAAAGAGATAGCAGAGAATTTTCCACAGGTGGGGCCAGCCTTGCTGCAACCTTTTTGCCAACTACATGAACACAAAATACAGAAGTTACTTTGCCCCAATTCCCCCTCCAGGAGAAGTCCCAAGTGATGCACTCGTACACGATTGGCCTCCGGGTTTCCTCTATGCATTCCCACCAATTCCCTTGATATCCAAAGTATTGCAGAAAACAAAAGCCCTGGGAAGGACCATCATTCTAATAGCCCCTCATTGGCCTCGTCAGATTTTGTTCCCCTTCCTTTAACCTCATCTGTTGGAAGAGCTTTGGATTCTGGATCCAGTTCCAGATCTTCTGACTCATTCATCGGGGGCTCTTCATCCCTCTCTTCAGTCACTAAAATTGACAGCTTGGCTGCTCCAATTTCCAACATAGCCAGGTTCTATAACCTCTCAAATGGAACACAGCATATATTGATATCTTCTCATAAATCCTCTACTAGGAAGCTATACCTTAGCAAGTGGAGAAGATTTTCTATATGAGCTTCTCAAAATAACATCGATCCTTACCAAGCCCCTATTTCCTTCATATTAGTTTTTGACTATGCTTTTCAATAAAGGTGTAGCAGCAACAGTTGGGTACAACTTGCCGCTATCTCTAATTTTCACCTTGGTTTTGATGGATTAAACATAATGTCACACAAGCTATCCAAAGCCTTTCTCAAAGGGGCCTTTCATCTCAGACCACCTGTGAAATCCCCTTATACCCCATGGAATCTAAATTTTATGCTTTCACACATTATTTTCTCACCTTTCGAACCAGCTTCCTCATGTGATTTGAAATATTTGTCATGGAAGACTATCTTTTTTGTAGCCATCACTTTTGCCCATAGTAACAGAGCTACAGGCCTTGTCCATAAAGCTTCCTTATTTGATTTTCCATGCTGACAGTGTCCCTGTGAACAAATCCTTCATTTTTACCCAAAGTTTGTACTGAAGCTAACCTTAACCAGATTATAGATTCACCAGTGTTCTTCCCCAAACACACCAACAACTATATACTGTACAAGCTTGATGTTCATAGACAGCTCAGATTTTACCTGGATAGAACAAAAGAGTTCAGAAAATACGAACAGCTTTTTGTTTCCTTTTCAGATTCCAGAAAAGGTATGCCAGTGGCAAAAACAACATTGTCAAGATGGTTATCTGATTGTATCACATTTACTTACTCAGCTGCTAATTTACCTTTACAACACAAAATTAAGGCTCATTCTATCAGAGCAGTGTCCACATCTTTTGCCTTTTCTGCTAGGCTTCCTATAGGCAACATTTGTGCAGTAGCCACTTGATCAAGACCTCATACCTTTTTCACTCATTACAAAGTTGACAAGGCCTCCAGGGACAGGGTCTCCTTTGGTTCTACTGTCCTGAAAAACATACTCCCGTGAGCCACCCGAGAAAGATGGTGCTTGAGATGCTACCCATCTATAAGAATGAACTGAGAGATAGAACAACTTCACATAAAGACGTTATGTACTCACCATAACGTTCCATGTGAGTTGTTCATCTTGCCTTCATTCTTACTTCTCACCCTCCTACACCCTCCAAGGTTTTTCGTGGACCGAGATACTAGTTTTATCCTGGTTGCTCAGTCTTTCTATGGGTTTTCTCTTAGAGTGATAGAATGGCACCTGGTATTATTAGACGCAGCAAACGAGATCTGCGGTAACTCAAGGTGCATCATGGGATAGGGACTTGGCCTCGAGCTGTCTGAAGATCTTGAGCTTTGTAGTAGGCTGACTCGGTGCCAAGGATCGGCCCCAAACCCATCTGTAAGAATGAAGGTGAGATGAACAACTCACACGGAACGTTATGGTGAGTACATAACTTCTTTTTTCTTTCGGTAGTTAAAAAAAAGTGTTATATCGCCATATCTAATAATCAGAAGAATATGTTTATAGTTCAGAAGTGGTTAAAATCAGGAACTTATATGTTTTACACTAAATACTTGCCTGCATCAAGCACATTTAATAAATAGTTCTACTGAAAAGGAAGAAATAATATTTTACAATGGTGTTTTCTGCTGTCTTCTGGTCAATGTGTGAAAGTGCATCCACACATCTCCATTTTGAGTGTTCGAAAACTAATATTTTAACAATAATTTATATACAGTTTTTAGTAGATTGGTTAGCCACAGAGCAATGTTGTATTATAAGTATTTTATCATAATTTTTATGCAATGATAAGAGCTCTACTTGGATAGTGGATGCACATCCTGATCTGGCTCAAGGACCTAGAGTAATTTTATTATATTTAGACTGGTGCAAATAAGCTTTCTGAAATTATTGCTTTGCTTCATCGCAATGCATGTCACCACACACAGGCCTGTTGCCAGTCACTGTGGGATTGCTCACCTTGGTACCTGGATTAAACTGGCAAAAAATTAAGTAGCATTTTCCACAAATACTGTATACTTGGTCAATTGAGATTATTCTACTTTGGAATGTTTACACCAAGATAGTGCAGGCTGGCAAGTAATATATATATATATATATATATATAAAATATAAAATAATCCGTAGTCATGCATAGAGAATGATGGAGGGGCAGTGACTTACCCTGTTTTGATCACCATGCCTGCAATCAATGACAGTTTTACATTTGCTTTTCTCTGTATTTGCTTGCAAACAGTAGAAGTTTGACTGCGTCTCACTTGCAGTACAAACAATGCAGATTCCATTTTGTGCATCCATTCAGCCTCTGTAGAGTTCACTCCAAGCAGACACTTTAGTCTTGGTGATATCTGACCGCAAATAAACATTCTCATGATAACCATACGTGACTAAGCAAAGAACCAACAGAGCAATCATTACTATAAATTATGCATTATAAAGAGTTTACATGGATCTGCAATTTTTATAAAAACAGAAAAGTCAGCTGATGCTATGGAAAACAGAAGTTTTAACAATAAAACAGTAAAATTATAAACTATATTTCCCATAGAGTCTTGAAGCAGTCACCAAGCATCAATACAAAATGGATTTGAACACCACTATCCAACTGGACTGTACTTTCAGGTACATGCTGCATAATAATTTTGCCTCAGACAGATTTCTGAAACAAACAAAAAAAAAACAGATGTCAGGTATGCAAACGACTTTCAGTGCCCACCAAGAATTACTGACAGAAAATGGACGTCTCCTTACCTCACACTAACAAAAAACATTGTTTTAAGGAAAGTGGAATAAGTTTAAAGTCTAAGTAAAACAGTTTTAAAATATTTACAGAGACTGGAGGCAAGGCACTGTGATGCCTAGCTAGCTGTCCACTATTTTGGAGTACGTTCCTGATTTAATGACCCTAACAGATCATGGATTGGATTAAAATAAAATGTTGTGCAACCTCCACCTCCCTGTGTACAGTAGCTTATGCTTATTAAGGACTAGGTCAAATAAAAATGTGTAAAATAAATCTGGACAGTTGAGAAGATACATAGATTGGCTTACCTTAAACACAGACAAAAATTTAAGTCACCAGGTAGAGCCAGTAGTTAAATTCAGCTGCAGTTTGCAGTGCTTTGTACTTTTGTTCCAAGAAGAGAAGCTCAGTTCAGTCAGTCTTCAGGCCACGATCCACCAATTCACAAAGGAAGCTCAGACAAAAATCTGATCAGTCCACCTCAACCTCGGGTGGGTGTGATCTGAATTTTTTTTACCATCAGGCAGCAGCTCAGACTGGAGCAGTTGCTGGGGACATCATTGGTATTACAGGGCAAAAGCATCACTGATTGGATACTTGATAATGCTGAGTAATCCTAGACACTGACTGATGATGTGTTACTGTAGATTCAGGAGGGAGGGAATAGAAGAACACAGCAGGGACTTGGACTCTGTGCTCTGCGTATTCAAGGGATGGACTATGGAAGTGGGAGGAGGGCGCAAATGCCACAGTTCAGTTAGGACGGACTTGGAGACGGGGTGATGAGAAGAACAGAAACTTTACAGACTGGAAAAAAATGAACTAAAATAAGTAAATAAAAATTGCGCCCTTTACGAGGCTGGCCTGTACGTTGCCCTAGCGGTCACCTAGTTTGCCTATGCCTAAAGCTGGCCATGTTTATGCCTGAAGGTGCCACGGAATCAAATATTAACCAGTCCATTCATCTCCCAGGCTTTTTCCCCAGTCATTCTAGCAAAGGTGAATGTATGTTACATTTGCTTGATGTTCATAGTTCGTTGTTCTTCTATCTACACAGGACAAAGAAACATGGGGAACCTGAGCAGCTGTTTATATCCTTTTCACCTAATCAACTAGACTAGGCAGTTTCCCAAATCACACTGGCAAAATGGATTATTGATTGTATACTGTCTATTCCTTGAGAGGCGTGCAGCTACCTTGTCCTCCAAAAGCTCATTCTAGTAGGTCGATGTCAACCTCATCTGCCTTTGCAGCTAAAACCTTTATTGATGAGATTTATGCAGCAGCAACTTGGTCCATGTGATATACATTTGTTTCACATTATAAATTGTTTATTGTCTCCAGGAACAGAGCATTCTTTGGCTCTGAGGTGCTCTGGCATATCCTTCCATGAAGGCCACCCAGGATTTACATAGCTGGTGACTCCAACCCATCATTGAGGAAGATTGAAATGGACATCAGATTTAGAAGTTATGTTCTTACCATAACTTGGCACTTGTGTTGTCCAGTTTTCATTCTTCATGTTCCACCCATCTGTCCTGCATCCTAAGCTGTTGAGAGCTATTTAGAGGAATTTAGGAATCCATAGGTTCCTGGTTTGAGTTCCAGATTATGGTAATATCATTTTCCTATCTATATATCTTTGTAGAAAAGTGTCTGTAGAGCAGCAAACTCGATCTGAGGAGTTAGAGGAGATGTGAGGCATCATGGAGATGGAGGATCTCGAAGCTTGGCTCATAAGCCTTGTGAAGTGGCCGAAGTGGATCCGAGATCAGATCCTAAGACCCATCAGTGAGGAAGAATGAAATGGGACAGCACTGAGTCAAGTTACAGTAAGTACATACCTTCAAATTTCTTCTATTGTTTACAGTGTGTGTATGAATTTTGTTAAAGGCTATGGCCACCAGTGCAGTTTTTTGAGGAGGTTTGCTTGGCTGCATTCTCAGAACCTCCATGATGATGATAAAAATGAGATGTAGCATTTAGACCCTCATCTGCAGAGGTGATCAAAAAGCATGATGAAAACTGCAAGCTGATCAAGGAAATCTCTAAGATTTTTCAGCTGTCATTTTCCAAGGGATTCTCTAACTCCTCAACCAGTCTCGGTAAGAAAAAAATTGTCTCAGCAAATTACAAGTAAACAGATGTTTAAAAAGAAATGCCAAGGGATTTCCAAGAAAAATTCTGAAAACTGTCAAAACCAAGGACAGTCCATTAAGTCAGAATGACTATTTAAGAGACTACCCCACCTTCCAACCTGGCATCCCATTTTTTCTTCCAGAAAGTCTGAATATCCACTTTTCTCTTTGGCAACAGTCACTTTCAAACAAATGGTTTCTAAAGATCATTCATCCAGGTTTCAAGGTTACAGATGGCAGTTGGAAAAAACTTCCTCCTTTCCAGGAAGTAATTCCTCATCCTACAGACAAGACTCTTTTTTTTTCCATCTGTTCTTCATCACATGCTATCCTGAGAGTGATAGAACCTGCATCCAGTTTTGGCAGTTAAAAAAAAAAAACGAATAAAAGTCTCAACAAAATACAGAAATGGCAGTGGGGTTGCAAAATGAAGTCTCATATCTCCCAAAACCAAGGACACTCCAACACGTCTGAATGACTGGCTATTCAAAAGACCTTGTGAACTGCTCCCACCCTGACCCTTTTGTTACAGAAAGTCTGAATCTCCATTTTTCTCTTTGGCAACAGATAATTTCAGACAAATTGGTTCTGAGAATCATTTATCAAGGTTACAGATGGCAATGTGAGGAAATTCCTCCTGTCCAAAGTGGAGCATCACTTGCAACATACAAGATGAGAGCAAACTTTTTTTTTCTGATGTGAATTTCTGTGTTTAGCTTGACTGTTTTTCAGCACACCAGATATATATGCATATTCCAACCTTTATTGAGCAGTTTAGTATTGTGTTCTGTTCAGAAAAGATACCAGCAACTTCCAACCTGGGATATGATTTAAACCAACTACAGGTTAGTTTCAGAAATTTGTGTTATTTAGCAAGTTTTTTATCCATAGCATTCAATCTCCACCCTTGGGTACCCCACATTTTGCTTTGTTTTGTGGTTTGACTTGGAGGCAGGAGTACTGTAAGCCATTTTTTCTTCTTTCTCCTTCTCATATTTGCTTAATTCCATTTTGTTGGCTGTAATTCACAATATTTTGTGTATTCTGTTCACCCAAGGAACACTCCTCCTAATTTAATATTCAGACCAACCCATAACCCAAATGTTTTGCATAAATAGGTTCTCCATCAATTTATGAGCCACTTTGTTGAACAAAGTTCCTAAACCTTTTTGTGCAAGACATAAGTTATTGGTTAGTACAGTCAGAGTTTCCTTTTTCTTTATTTAAGTTGGAACAGTTGCCTTTTCTAGCTCAATTTCCGTACTTCAGACCAATTTCAAAACAATAACTCCACTTTTGTTTTTTATTTTGTTCCATTCTGTCTGTCTTGCAGGCTTACCCCTGGGGCTCTATCCATTGCTGGGTCTACCTGTCTTTCCTACTGTACCCCAGACTATCTCTGTCGTAAAGTGCAGGACAGCACTGAACCTAATGGCTGCCTGTGGGGCTCGTGATATTGATATTTCTAGTGGAGAATGTTCCGCTTCCAAGGGCTGCTTCCCTTTATGTATCGCAGGGAATGCTTAGATGAATGCCCCCTGGATGGCTACATTATTCCCTCTCTGCCAGTGTTTCGTGTGTCAGAGCTGCTAATCAAACTTGGGATGCCTGGGACATAGGGCTTTATTCTTCTACACCGTGGCATTGGCTATTACCGCCTAGTTTGTTCAGTGTTGAAAATGTTTGTAGAATTAGTGCAGGCTAATGTACAAGGACCCAGTGACACAACTGAGAAAAGAGTTCAGACTCGCACAGTTATTCTGTGCTTCTTTTCATATTGTGTGCCATATGGGCGGGAATACAAAGCGTAGTTCTTTTTCAGATGACAGTGTGATAATGATCCTTTTCAGTGATGCGCACACTGAGGATTGTACACCTTTTTAAATGTCTCCCATTTTCAGACTATGTAGTTTGCTGTTTATTCATTGTCCAAGAAGTTGCTATGAGTGCCTTTTTTCTAAGGCACATTTTGAAGTGCAGAGATGGAAACATCATGCATGTCTACTGGTCTGTTTTGCTTCTCCCACTCCTGTGCTAGAAAAGAGTGTCTCAGGCATTGCGCAAACTTACATTCCTACTGATACAAGGCAGGTCTGTTGGAATCTGTAGCAGGTGCATAAATAGTTGTAAACATTTGCTTCCACCATTACCCTATTACTGTCCCAAAATCACATTCCATTATTGACATGGAGAATGATTCCATGGATCTGCTTGCAGTTCTGAGAATGTTTCTTTTTTAGGACTTATGTTTTCCTGTGTTCTACCCTTCCAAGTTGTTTCCTCATGAATGAACATTACTACTTGTTGTAAATGTTTTATGCTGAATGCCACTTAACATTGAGAGTGGACATCTGTTTGCCTATGTTGTGGTCTGGATAGCAACGTAGCATGGATGTTTGGGTGGCAGAAGTAGTAGACTTTACAGCACAAATTAAGAAATCCTGGCTGTAAGCATGTTATTGTTTGAGCCACCTTACTACAGTTCTGCATTTTCTTAATGATAGTATGACTAATGCCCTCCACTTGTTCTACCAGTGGTTGGCATCCCTAACGCAGAATTGCTATATTTATTTCTTGTAGTTTTAACCTGCATTCCTTATATTTAGCACTTTCAAAAGATTTCTTCATCATTCCCACTGCTGCAGTAGCCTTTAGGCTATATGGGTTGTATCTTACCCAAGACACAACAACCAGGCGGCTACCAAAATCTCTCTCCCTTCCTCCTCACTCCCACTCTAACTGCTGATTAGCCAGTCCTATTGTTCCTCAGACTACTCGCTTACCTCTCCCATGTCCTCTTTTGTAGTTCATTCATTTACTATCAGCCAGGAGTTACCAACATCCTTTTTGGCTGTTCTAGTGTAAGTACTGGACATAGGAAAGCCTACTTTACTAGGACATGGAGTTTTAGCCAGGAATGCTTCTGGTTGTATACAGGTGAAGAGACCTCTTGTAGGAACACACATTCCTCACCTTGTAAAGGAGATTTTCTTACATTAGTTAACAAACTGTTACAGAGGGGCAGTCGTAGCAAACTGCTTTCAGTACCCATTAAGCTAGTCACTTGAAATATCCCTAAGGAAGATTGGCTTTCAAACCTCTTTGGGAGGTGCTCTCATTCATCCTGGCAACAATTAGGGAAAGAAGTGTTTTTTGGGAACTAATGGTTGTTCCCACTATATTGGGAATATTTTCTGTGTTGTATGTGTTTTTTGCCTGTTCTGTAACTTTTCTTCTAGTGCCTTCCTTGGAGGAGGCATATATTGCTTGTAACATTTCTGATTCACAATTGTTAGTCTCCGTAGAAGCAGATAGGATTTACAAAGTTCTTAACTTAACCACTTGCTCATCTGTTTAATTCCTCCCTTTGAGCATATAAAGGGAAAAATTTGAATAGTTTTGGTATTAATTTTTTATTCTACAGCTTGGACATGCAGAATTCTTAACTGTCAGTCCGTTATCTAAGACATTCATGCCTATTTGTATCTTTGTTTTTGATGTTTCTAGTATCTAAACATGCCTTAAAGTCTGATTGCGCAGATACTGTGTCCAAGGACTGTGCTTCTGATACTTTTTGAAGGGATATGCCTCGGCATGAATCCAAAAATTTTCTGGTAAAAAGAAGTCTGCATTTTTGAACCCATCTTTAGAGAAAAGGTTTTATTTGATCCATCTGCTGCTCAGGTCCACTAACATTTTGATGAAAGAGGAATATTAGTTTGAGTTTTTAAGATTTTTCAGCCCTTCCCCTTCAAATCTCCCAATCTTCATGCCTAAGAATCAGAAATGGCAGGAAGAGAACCGTAACAAACAAGAACCTTTCCAGTAAATGGAAAGTATTCCAATTGATGGCAGTGCTAGCAAGCCTCCTTTCTTCCCTACTCCCTCCTGCCTTAATCTCTTAAAATTTGTCCCAAAAAGTGGCTCTCTTAATTCCCCCATGGGAAACAGATTGTCACTGACTCATGGGTTTACCTTGTAACCAAATCACACTGCATTTAGGAACTGCTTCGTAGTCCAGGCAGTTGTTTGCACTTGAACACTTGCAGCCAGTAGCCATGTTATTTAGGATAGAGATTATGATTGCGATAGGCATACTGCTTTTTGTCTCATTTCACAGCTGTTGTTAGATGTGTGCATTCTAAGCCAAACTGTAACATTTGCAGTGTTTTATACATTTTGCAGTAATTGACCGTGGTTGCGGCATCTGAGCGAAATTGGCCATTTGTAAGGCACCATAAGTTACTGACCTTTTCATGTGTTATTTGCTTGCCTGCTGTAGACAGTGTGTCTCATCACTGCACTGAAATGATAACAACCGAGCCATATTTCTTCTAAGCTATTGTGGCAGCTCAGGCAAATGATATTTGGTAAAAGGCCATATCCACATTGCTGTTACCCACCCTTAAACATTCCATTCCCTTTTCAAGGAGGGCCAGGCCAGTCATATCAGGGGTGAGTTTATGAACATCCCTGCAGTTGTTGAGCTCCATTTCAGTGACATGTCTGTTAATATTGCTGTGTTCTGATTTAGAAGCTTCATCACACTACTGTATGATGTGTGTGTTTTAAGTCACTGGATTCTGTGTTGTGTTACAGATTGTTTCGAAATTTGGATTGTGAAGGTTCATAGGCTCATAGGAGATTACTAGGCTAATGGCTTAAGAGCCCTTACAAGCCTACCCTATATAACATGATTTTAACCAATATATGGCCCCTAGGGGGCAAGAAGATGGCATGGGTTTGTGCTTATGCCTTGAGTATCTTACAGATAACCCTTGTCCATAAGAGACATAGGCGCTACTCCGGGTATGAATTTGCGATTCCCATCCATTGATCCAAATTGCATTTGAAAAGGGCCAGGGAAGGGTTCTGCTTAACATGAATAGGAAACTTGTTCTAAAGAAGGGACAATCTTTGAGATACACATCTGTCTCTCCAGCATGTTCTGTTTGAATCGCTGACTAAGGTTAGATCCTAGATCAGGTGACCCTCATGCTGTTTGACTTGCGGATGTGTAACAGCTCCATTGGGGGTGGATTTGTGAGTGCTTTGTAGGTCAGCCTATAATAGTCAGTAGGAAACAGAGTAAAGTGGTAGGGCTTTTAGTCTACCCTCATAGGACGTGTTGTTTGCACTGTATGTTCTCTTTGTGGGCAACCTCTGAGGTCACTTCAGCCGCTGTAAGTGCCTAGTCAAGTACAAGCCAAATGGTGCATTATACTCTCTTATTGGTGTAATGAGGACTGAGTAAAGCAAGACTATGAATTTGTTAGACCTGGAAGCCATACCTTTGCTTATATGTTGTGCCACATAGAACTTCCTCACCATTGCAGACACATGGCAGTCCAAGTTCAGGCTATTATCTGTCTTTGTACTTAGATCTCTCACCTCTGAGTGACTTGTGTTCTGACTTGAGTGGTGTGTGGGGGTATGTTGGAGATGGTACATGTAGATGCTAACATTGTAATGACGAGGTCTTTTTTTATGCGATTGCTATATTTCTTAATGTTGTGCTGTACTGTCTGAAGAGAAAGACAAAGCATTACCCAGAAAAACAACAGTCAGTGATTAGGACCAAATCAGGTATTTTAATATAATTTCTGTTTGGGAATTGCAGCAAAATGTACCTGTTGTACCATAGCATTTTGCAGTCAGATAACATCTAAGACTAGGTAATTCTTGTGCAATGCTGTTCTCAAGGAAGATAAATACACTGTAAAGTGATTGTTCTTAGAATCACAGAATGAAAAAAAATTACCCCTAACTTGCATTCCGAAAAGGGTGATAAGTAGCCAATTAATATCTGTCTGCCAAGTTTTTGTTAAGGTATGCACAATTTTCTGATGTGCATTCCCAACCCATTAGAGCTTGTCCTGTTGTTGGCTGCTGGAGCCTCTTGGGTATCCTGAAAATTACTTGCTGTAATTGAGTTGCTGATGAGGAGCTGAACAGGGGTACGATCAGTATTTGCATTAAGCAACATTTGTTACACTCTTTGTTTTCATGTAGTTAACTGCAGTTTTAAGTTGCCATAAAGACATTATATAAGTGTGTTTAAACCATGTGCATGACAACTATGCATTTCTATTCATGGAAATAGTGCATTACGGTATTTAACTTTGATAGTATGTCTGGAGTCTTGTCTCCTTATTGGTGGAACTCAAGGTGGATAAGTAATGTATTCTGTCCAAGCAAGACAATATTTGCCTGATCAGTGCATGTACTTGGATTTCTATGAAGCCGGATGCCCTGGTAATAAACAACCTTACTGTTACTGGAATAAGTCCATAGGATTAAACACCTAATATGGTGCCTTTAAATTAAAAAGGGAAAGGAATAGAACAGCCATGTTTAGATAAACGCAGTAAACACTAATAGGTGGTGATTTGTAAAAAAGATATGCAAAACAACTGCCTGAAAAACTGAAGGTACTGGAATCAGAAACAAACCTAGTGAATGGGACCCTGAATACTGAGTTACTAGTGATTCAGGCAATATGGGGAAAAATAAATTGGAGTCCATGCATTTACAGTGATTTACTGGTGTAATAAAATTCCTCCAGACAACTTGGAAAAGTTGTAATAGGCCATATTACAGGATGTAAGAACAGATAATAGTACAGTAAGAATGTCCGTAATTTTTGACCTGTTCCTCAATCTTTTTTTTTTTCAGGTAAAAAACTGGAGATTACAGTAAGTAAATAACATGATACATTACGGTTGCATTATTAATGTTCATAAAAATGCATATTGATAAAAAAACTAATACTTTTAAGTGAATCACAGTGCTATTTAAGAAAATGTTCTAGATTTTAGAGCCTTTGCCACACAATTATGTTTGGATTTGGTGTTCTCAGGAGGCCTTGAACATTGAAGTTGTAAGGTCTGCCAAATGTATTACCAAGTAGTAGGCAGTATGGAATACAGTTTGATGGCAGAAGGAGGCTATGATGCAGCAAATGTAAGTGCCCCACTGTCAGTAAGAGAAGGCAAGCACAAGGCAATGACATATTACCTTAGTCGTCTGATGTGAGCTATCAGTTACAGCAACAAACTGCTCAAATTACTTTTGACAGCTAAGGCAGTGAAGTGTGTAGGGGATATGAGTTGGACTACAACTCAGGCATAACAAAACAAGAAAAAATAGCCACTTTGCAAATAAAAAGCCATGTGCAATGCATTTAGAAAGTCAGTTCTGAGAGATTCCCTTGTTTGTCTTCTAGAAAGTCATTGAACAGCAACAAATGCAATTAAACCTGACTGGGTAAAAGAACGTAGGACATTTCTGAAAACATATGTAAAGCTATTGAGAATGACAGGAGCTTTGGCACTAAAACACCTGTATGATGTAATAATTGAAAGCAGGAACACTGCATTGTGGGATACTAAGAGCGTTGACTAAAGTAACAAGCTCACATTAAGTTGCTGGACCCCATGGGCAGACTGTCTAGTTACGTAATGTATATGTAGTCCCATAGCCGCGGTGGTGCCTCACAGCAAGAGGATCTCGCGTTCGATTCTCGGCTTGGGTTGGGAGTGCCTTCTGTGTGGAGTCTGCATGTCCTCCCCGCGGTCGAGTGGGCGTTCGAAAGACATGCATTGAATGGGAGTGCCTTTGTTGAAGGTTGGGTGTCGGGCTGGCAACTCAACACCATAAAAAAAACTGCCAATCATTAGCGAACTGGTGTTCCACTGTGGCGACCCCTAACCGGGAAAAGCCGAAAGACAAACAAACATATGTAGTTCCATATTAGTGTTAAAGTGTAGGAAACCTGAAGACATACGAAATAAACATGTTTTTATTTTTTTTGTCTGTGGATGTGGTTCTTCTTTAGTGGACTTAAAAATCTTAAAATTCATGATCTTGTTGGGTAACATCCATTTATTCATTGTTTAAAAAGTTTCTGGAGCGTGACTTGAACTTGTTATCCGTGTTTGTTTTTAATCCCTACCCCACTTTTCCTTGAGCAAATTCTGTATGTGAAGTAAAAATGTTTCCCTACCTGTCCCATAACTGTATGTAATGCTTACTGTAAACTTCATTATCTGCTGTCAAAATTGTGCAGTAAATGTTGCTAGGTTAATATGAGAGTATGTAGTTGCTTACGGGTGCAAGAAAGGTAGTGGTAGGTCCCTCCCTTAGAGACCAATGTTCATTATTTAGATTGGTGTTGCAGTATCCTAAGTTATATGGGACATACTGCCTAGGACAGTAGTCAGGTTCTAAATAACCACAAAAAATAACACTGTAATGTGACAAGTTCCAGCAATCCACTAAAGAGTATGCATAATTTCTTATGCTGTGGTAATAAAATTTGCTATAACTCAGCTGCTCTTAACTTTAACACACTAATAACAAAATATTT
Organism: Protopterus annectens; assembly: GCF_019279795.1. Taxonomy (NCBI): domain Eukaryota; kingdom Metazoa; phylum Chordata; order Ceratodontiformes; family Protopteridae; genus Protopterus; species Protopterus annectens. Next base: position 406,927,223 of record NC_056734.1, on the reverse strand, counting down.
TCATTTAACCCAGGTTGGACTGCTGCATTTAGCTTCAGTTACCATATAAGTTCTGTATACTCTATATTGAGTCCCCAGGGTTCTTCGCTGGGATTTAAGGGAACAATGTCTAGTAGAGCAAAGTTAAATCTTTTGACGTATGCACACAATAAAGCATGCTTAAATAATGCGTCAGTCTCATCTCTAATAAAAATGCCATAGTAATGCACATAAATACTAAAAACATCTTTGTCTTTCTCACAAATAGATATGTATAGTACTCCTTTGCTCCCACATTCATAATGTTGAGCCATATTCTCTAAACTGTGTAGTATTTCCTTCTAAAATGTATTTACATTTGTTTACACATATGTTCTTTTCATATTACATGAATTGTTATCCATAATTGCATACCTGTCAAATTTGTACTTAACATTTTTATTCCTTTTAAATATAAACTCAGGTTTTTAAACCGGCGTCTTATAGATATCTACATAATATATAAATAAATTCCAATTATCAGTGGAAACTTTTTAAATATTTTTTGTAGCTACATTATGACTTAATAATGTAGCTTTCTCATAATTATGCTTTAAAGTATTGTAACTGTATCTGTTGTTAAAGTCATTATTAATATTTGAACTCACCCTTAAAAAAAGCTCGCATTTTATATGTCTCTCTCCTATCACTGTATCCTTATGTATTTTTTTGGGTATCCCCTTTGTAAAATATTCTTTATACCTCTTACTTCTCTTAGGGACACCTTACCTTCTAACCGCCCACCCCTTCATTATTTTTTATTTTTGCTGAAAGGTGGGTGATTACTTTTGAAATGTAAATAATTATTGGAGAATGTCTGTCTTCATCTGAAGTTGTTAATCTTCTTCCCATTCATCACTGATGGTTTCGGTTCCAAGGTCTCAGAACTGAGTTGGCCTTATACCAAGCTTGCGTGCACCAAAAACTCTCGAGCTGAGCTGCTACCCACAATGCCCTTTACTCAGTTACCTCAGATCTCGTTTGCCGCACAGCCATATAGCAGCTTTTCACCAAGCTCTCCAGCAAAGTGATTTATCTTACACATGTACGAGTTTTTGTAAAAGATTTTCCTGTTTATAGTCTGTTCTTTGATATCTCTATTGTTTCAGGTCTACCCACAGGTATCTCTTTCTTACCATTGTTGGCATTTTCTAACTTTCTACCCTTTTGGTATCTTATTACCATTGTTAGTATTTCCTCTCTCTTTATTTCTTCATTTCCTCCACTTTCCTCACTCTTTCCCTTTTGTGTGAGAGTGTGTTCTGTTATGTCTGAAAAGAAGGGAACTATGGGGTTTAAACACTGCTCTTCTTGCAGTGGTAAACTTCTGAATAGTTACCTCCATGAAAAGTGTGTGTACTGTTGGAGGTTCCGCATTTGTCGGCGAAACCCCCTTGTGATATTTGTGCTAGCTTCAGTCAGTGGATGCTGAATGAACGTCGGAATAAACTGATTTTGAAGGGCCTGCTTGCTTCGCCTTTTTTGGAGGCTATTTCTGTGATGGAGGTCTCATCCTCTCCTTCTGTGGACAAGAAACGTCCTCGCTCTGACCCCTCTCCACCGGCTGGTGACAGAGGTAAAAGCCATAAACACAAGCCCCAAAAGTCTTCCTCAGAGCACCGTACTGCCTCCTCGGTTCCGAGCTTGGCTCCAGCAAAGCTTACCGAGGTCGCCTTGTTGGCGTATACCCCAGCACCAATGACTACAGTGCTGTCTACTGCCTCGGTTCTGATCAGCTTGTCTGTTTCTGTCTTGGCACCATCACCCATTTCCACTCTGATGCCTGTTTCGACAACAACCTGTGAACCGTTTTTGTCATCCACCCCTGTTGTGACCTCTGCTCCGAGCCCGTTCTCGGCTCCAACCATACCATTGTTGCTGGTTTGTAAATTGGAATCGGTGCTATTCTGTGATACACCATGGACCCGATACTAGTCGACTGTGGACCCATTTGCCGGACAAGCTTGCAGCCCTTTTTTGGACCGGCCTGATTCTCCGTAAGGGACATCGGTGAGATCCACCAGGAGCCTTTCAGAATTGGATGTGGTGTGCCTTTTTGACCAGCTGCTGACCGCCAGGGGAATTTCAAATCCGCCTAGAACCTATCCCACTCCAGGCTTTGGGTCTATTACTCCAGCGACCCCTACTTGCTCTCCTCCCTTGGATCCCTCGGTTTCAAGGCTTATTTATCCAACGTTTTCTAGAGGACCCCCTTCCTCGGTGCTGACAATGACGGTGTCTGAGGCCCTGAGGCACCTTTGGGTGTCGGTTCCGTCAGAACCCACCCTCCCTCAATCTCATGCTTGTGGGGTGGAACATCCAGTTCCGGTATCGGTTCTGACGGTGTTGTCAGTCCCGACTTTGGATCCGAGGGTGACTACCACTCCAAGTTTGCTTGAGGCTCAGTCTCCAGAGGTGGACCGTGTGGAGCGGGGTGCGACTCCGGTTTCAATGTTGTCTCCTTTGGTTTCGGGCTCCCACTCCTCTTTGAGTGGGCCCGCTTTCCGGGTGATGGAGAGGGTGCTTGCTTCTAGCAATCCTCCTACGTTGGTTATCCCCCCAGTTCCTTCTGAGCCGCATCTGTCAAAGGCCACGCCCCAGAACTCCGAGAGCACAAGGCCCAGGAAACCCCTACCCAGGGTATTTCCCTTTCTGAGTCTTCTTCGGATGCTCCCACTGAATAACCCCCTCAGAAACGGATGTGTAACAGGAAACACATGTACTCCCCAGAGGAGGCCCTCATGGAAGATTTGGACTACGATTATGGGGAAGGGTCCCCACGGTCACCCCCTGACTATGTCTCCTTCAGAGACATCATGGAAATTTTGAAACAGAGGGGTGACTGGAATCCCTCCAACCCTTCCTTGGAGGAATCCATATTCCTGCAGGCCTTCCGCTGTCTGCCCTCTACTTCTTGGGTGACCCCCCCCCGTGCCGATGAGTTGGTTAAGCTCATTGTGCAACGGGCTTGGAAGAACTCTGACTCCGTCGAGGCCATCCCCAGGAGATCAGACAAGGTACTCTCCCCTCCAGAGGATCAACCCTATTGGTCTAGAGGTTTGTCAGTGGATGCTATGGTGGTGGCGGCAGCCACAAAAGAGAGTCCTGCTGTTCACCTACCCAACAGAGAGTCCTGGGCAGTGGACAGGTTAGGGAAGTGACTTTTTGCATCAGCGACCTTTACAGTTAGGTCTCTGAACTTTTTGGCACATTTTTACAAGGCACCAGAGAGATCTTATCTTCGAACTCTCCGGAACCCTCGCGGGCCAAGTATCGGATGGAGCACAAGATAAAGTTGCTTTCCAACTTGCCACCCCTAGAGTCAATATCCAATTCATCCATGAGGTTGCTGTCACACGCAACTGAAGGAGCAGCTAGAGCTGCGTGTGCAGGCATACTCCTGAGACGCCATACCTGGATGCGCATTTTTGACCTCGCGGACTCCAAGTCTTCCTTTTTAAATGCCCCTATTGAGCCATCAGCTCTGTTCATTGCTAAGGTCAAGGATACATTAGCCAGGTGCAAGCAAGATGAGAAGATCTTGTCTACCGTTGGCCTACAGTTTTCCAAACCTCAGCATTCCTTTTCCAGGAACCAGTGTAGCAGGAAGATGTGGCACAAGAAGTCTCAAGGTCCTTTCCGAGATGCACGTGATGAGGACTCCAGAGGTAGAGGGGGTTCCAATAATGGAAGACTCCCCTTTCGGGGAAGAGGGGGTCCCCAGAACCAGGGCTCCAGAGATTCCTTCTTGGGTAGACTGTATCAGCACTCTTGAGGCGCTGCCCAATTGCTTTCCTCTGGAAGCAGTCGGGGTAAGTTTTTCTCTGCACCAAGTTGCCTGGCTCTCCATTACAAATTATCAGTGGGTGCAGAGAATCATTACTAGAGGCTACCATATTCCCCTAATAGCTTATCCAAGACCTCCAAAATCCCTTCCCGATGTTCCACCCAGTCAAAGGGAGGCGGCAGCTTCCGAAATACGAAAGCTATGTCAAAAACGAGCGGTCCGGCAGGTCCCCCCAGATTAGTGTGGATCAGGGTTCTACTCAAGATTCTTTTTGGTGCCATAGAAAACAGGGGACTGGAGGCCCATTCTGGATCTCAGCCAACTAAACAAATCAGTAGTTCAGACCAAATTCCGCATGGTCACGATTCAAACCATCCTCCCCTTTCTGCGAGAGAGTGTGTGGATATGCTCATTAGATCTCCGGGATGCGTATTACCATATGAAGATGGACAAGTGCTCCAGGAGCCGCCTTTGCTTCCGATTGGGAGCTAATGACTACCAATTCAGAGCCCTGCCTTTCAGTCTCTTGACAGCCCCCAGAGTGTTCACAAAATCCCTTGCAATGGTAGCAGCTCAGCTGAGACTTCAGGGATTCCAGGTGTTTCTGTACCTAGACGATTGGCTCCTCCCCACCCCCAACAAGTGTCTTCTAGTCAGGGCCCTCTGCTACACCTTGGTTTTAGAGGAGTCGGTAGACATCACCATACATTGGGAGAAATCCAACCTTCAACCCTCACAGCTACTGGAATTCATAGGGGCAATATTCAACACCCAGTCAAGCCTGATCTCACTTCCTCTCCACAGGCTTCAGAGACTGAGGGCACAAGTTCAAGTGATACTCTGTCGAAGAAAGGTGTCTGCAGGTGAAGTTCTCCAAGCCTTGGGGTCTATGGTGGCAGCCATCTCTATTGTCCCTTTAGCCAGATTACACATGAGATTACTACAATGGCTCCTTCAGGCCCAGTGGATACCCAATCTTCACCCCCTGAGCTCACAGATTCTCATCACCAACACTTGCAAACTAGATCTCCTCTGGTGGGTGAGTACGGATGAAAATCTTTGGTGTCACCCCTTCTAGTCTCCCCAGCCCAGTGCCACGGTGATCACGGATGCTTCCCTAATGGGGTGGGGTGGCCACTTCCAGGGAAAGTCACTCCAAGACATGTGGTCTGATGTAGAGGTCAACTTGCATATCAGTGTCCTGGAGTTGAGTGGTGCTATTGGTGTTGCAAGCTTTTCATCTGCTCTTTCCATCCGGAGTGATTGCTATCCAGTCGGACAACATGTCTGTGGTCTGGTACAGAAACAAACAGGGAGGGACCAAATCCTACTCCCTATGTCGCAAAGCCATGAGAATCTGGCAGTGGGCGATAGCTTCCATCTGCTTTCTGATCACAACGCATATCCCGGGGCGCTTCAGCGTGATTGTGGACAGGCTGAGCAGATGCAGTCTCCATCCTCAGGTCTGGTCTCTCAACCTGAGTGTGGCAGCGGAAATTTTCAGCCTTTGGGGCCGGCCATGCTGTGACCTTTTCGCCTCCCCCTCAAACACAGAATGCAGCAGCTACTTTGCCCTCTTTTCCCCCTCTTGGGGAGTCACCGAGAGACACTTTGATCCATGATTGGCCCACGGGTCTCCTTTATGCTTATCCTCTGATTCCTCTGATTCCCCTTGTTCTAAGGAAAGCAATTCGGTTGAGAAGCAAAGTGATCCTCATTGCACCGTTCTGGCCTCATCATGTGTGGTTTCCCTTCCTTCAACCTCATCTGTTACAACCTCCTTGGATCCTAGACACTCATCAGGATCTCATATCTCAGCCACAAGGGCTGACTCCCCTGAATCTGTCCACTCTCAAGCTGACAGCTTGGTTTCTCCACTTCCATTAGTTGCCAGGCAGGAAACCCTGTCTTCACCCATACGTGATATTATCTTGGCCTCTCATAAACCATCCACCAGGAAACTTTACAGGGACAAATGGAAAAGATTCTCTATTTGGTCACATAATCAAAAGCTAGACCCGTTCTCAGTCCCCGTAGCCACTATTCTTCATTATCTGGCTTTACTGTTCGACAATGGGGCCTCAGCTTCCACCATTCGAGTCCATCTAGCAGCTGTTTCCAACTTCCATAACAGGTCAGATGGAGTCCCGCTTATTTCCTCTTGCCTTTGCAAGACCTTCCTCAAGGGTATTTTCCACAGCAGGCCTCCCATCAGACAGCTGGTGGAGGCATGGAATCTGTCTTGGGTTCCACAGTCTCTTTCTCTACCCCCTTTCGAGACGGTTGCGACATGTGATCTAAAATTCCTGTCATGGAACTCCTTATTTCTGGTGGCTATAACTTCAGCCAGAAGAATTTTTGAATTAAAACCATTATGTATCAAGAGCCCTTATCTGATCACTTCGTACTAACCCATCCTTTCTCCCCAAAGTGGTTTCTGACTTTTCATTTAACCAGTCTATTGAGTTCCCTGTGTTCTTCCCAAATTGCTCTAATGGGAGAATACTGCCTACATTCCTTGGACGTTCATAGACAATTACGTTTCTATCTGGACAGAATTAAATCCTTTCACAGGTCGGACCAGCGTTTCATCATCTTTGTGGGTCCTAGAATGGGAGGCACAATATCGAAAGTTACTTTGTCTAAATGGCTCAGGGATTGCATTGCCTTCACATATTCACTTACAGAGGGGTCTAAGCCTGGCCAAATCAAAGCTCACTCAGCTAGGGCTATTGCAGCTTCTGTTGCCTTCCACTCTAGGGCCTCCATGGATGACATTTGTGCAGCTGCCATTTGGGCTAAGCCCCACACCTTTATCAAGCATTACAAATTAGATCTGATCCCCAGGGGAAGAGCGGCCTTTGGTTCAATGGTTCTCAAGAATATTCTTCCATAAGGGCCACCCAGGTTCTCCAAGTAGCTGGGGACTCTATCCCATCAGTGATGAATAGGAAGAAGATTAACAACTTCAGATAAAGAAGTTATGTCTTACCATAACGTTCCATCTGAGTTGTTGATCTTCTTCCAGTCATCACACCCTCCCACCAACCCCCTACAAAGGTTCCTGGCGGATCTTCTCGGTCTTTGTGGTGTATTAGGATGTTCTTCATTCCACATTGCTGCAGTCCTAACTATTGGGTAGTCCGCTGTCCAGTCGGCCCGAATAAAAGGCTGACGTCGGACAGGGCGCATTAGACAGACGTTAGTACGCCAGGGTACTAACGCGCATGACCGACGTCATATCCTCAGTCCTTTTTGCCGCATGGTCCGATGCAGAAGCAATTTTGCGAGTGCAGGTTGGCGTTCTGAAAGTTTCTGAAGTCAGAGTTTCAGACCGAATCAAAGTTGGCTAAGTACCCGCTAGAATATTTTGGTTTTGTCTTGCCTCAGTATTTAACCGGATGTCAGAAAAAGTGAATAACTGTATTTCTTGTGGGAAACAGATACCTCATAGGGATTACCATACTTTGTGTATACCTTGTTTAGGGCCTGAGCACGACGTTGTTGGATGGCGCTCTTGTGCTAGATTTAACAAACGCACTATTAAGAGAAGGTTAGACTGTGCCAGGTTAGTTTTTGGGAAGCGCTGTAATTATAAAATGCCGACGGAGGCTCCGGCCGCTTTGGCCAAAAAGCGCAAGGACAAAGCAGCAAAGCCTAGAGTAGAAGAACCGACAGTCCCAGACGCCGGATCTTTAGAAGGCTCCAGTGGAGCCGGAGGTTTTGCCAGGTGTTTCTTTGGAGTCTCAGGGAGAGACTTTACTGTTACAGGATGTATCCTCGCAGGAAGTAGGCCAGGCTGAGGGGGCTTCTCAGGTGGCTGTTCTTCCCTCTCTTCCTAAGGTGGTTAGAGCCTCCCTTCTGTTTCCAAGGCTTCTTTGAGAGGCAGGCCAAGTTTAACTTCAGTGGGGGTTTCTCCTAGTGCTTCAGGGTCTTTGCCTAAGAAACATATGCTTAAAATGGCAGAGGATTTGATTACTATGATTAGAGGTTCTATGCCCTCCTGATAAGAGGCCTAGGGTGGAACCTGAGTTTGAGAGTTTTGAGCAATGTTCGAGGCTTCTGAGTCTTCGGTTGAAGACTTGCAGGAGTATCCTCCTTATTCTGATTCTGATGTGGATGATTCTACTCCTTCAGCTTCTCCTCCTGAGGATTTTTCATTTTCAGAGACTCTGCATTCCATGAGGGAGCATTTTAAATGGGAAGGTCAAGATTTCTCTGATTCCAGGAAGAGGCTTAGGGAATTCTTGTTTTTACCCCAGCATAGGCCTTTAGCTATACCTCCTGTTCTGAATGTGGTGGAAGATGTTTTTGCAGAGGCTTCCTCAATCCTGATTCTTTGCCTCCTGCCCCAGTTAAACCGATAGGTACTATAGGGTGCCTGAAGCTCATAAGTATCTTTTAAGAGTCCTAGGGCAGACCCGAAACTGTCTCTCAGGGGCCTAAAGGTGTGGAGGCCTCTGTTGTATAAAATCCTGTCCATCCTGATCTAGAGCCAAGGGCTTTGGATAGATGGGGAAAGAAAGTGTATACTTCTTCCACTTTTGCCATGAGGGCGTTGAATTGTCAGTTTCACATGTTAAAATATCAGAATTATCTCCTATCACAATTGAAATCTAAGGTGGATGCTCTGGCAGAAGGTATTGAGTGTAAAGAGTTGCAGGATTTAGTTCATGTGTCTGAACAGGTGGGTAAACATTCTTGCAATGTGGTTTTGATGCTGTGCAGGCCTCCTCGAGGGTGGCTGCCACTGGTTCTGTTCTTCGAGGCATGCCTGATTGAGATCAGAATTTAGCTGAGCATGTTAAAACAAGGATTTTGGATGCTCCTTTGCAGTCTGATGTGTTGTTTGGTTCGCCTGTGAAGCAGTCTTAAAGAAAATGGAGGACAAGGCTAAGTCTATGCAAACTGTTAAGGATTTTTGCAGGTGCAGCCTCCAAGTTTAGTAGAAATTGGCCTACTAAGGGATGGACTTATCCTGCTTATGATTCCCAGTCTAGGGGTAGGTCTAGACGTGGTAGGGGCAGAGCTCAAGGTTCTTTAGGCCTAGGGACAGGAGTTCCCCTGCTCAGACTTCTGGTGAGGGCAGGGGTCAGTCCTTTCTGTAAGCAGACCCAATGACCTGCCTTTTCAGCTGCCAGTACATTCTCGCCTGGCAGCACCTTTGGGAGGAAGGCTGTCTCTTTTCAAAGAAAATTGGGATTTAATTACCCAAGACAGATGGGTTCTGGATATCATTCACCACGGTTACAGGTTTTATTTCCATACCATGCCTCCTTTCAAAGGCATGCCAGACATTCCTCCTCTACAAAGACAAGAGGCTCACAAGCAAATTTCTCTGTTGCTCCACATAGGGGCCATTCAGCCAGTTCCTGTGCCAGAAAGGGGCCTAGGATTTTATTCTCGCCTGTTCCTAGTACCAAAGAAGGGGAACACGTGGAGGCCAATTTTGGATTTATCTATCCTCAACACCTATCTGGACATTCCCAAGTTCAAAATGTTGACGTTACAACAGCTTTTACCTCTGCTGGGCAAGGATCACTGGATGGTAACTTTAGATCTCAAGGAAGCTTACCTTCATGTGCCTATAAGACTAAGTTGCAGGAAGTATCTGCGTTTTCGAGCTGGAAATTCTCATTATCAGTTCTCTGCATTGCCCTTTGGCTTATCCACTGCGCCCAGAGTATTCACAAAGGTTCTGGCTCCAGTGATAGCTTACTTCAGGCTAAAAACAATTCAAATCTATCCTTACTTGTACGACTGCCTGATTCTAGCTCAAGAAAAGGAAGACCTTCTACAGCATTTGATTATGTCATAGCAGTGCTAAGATGCCTAGGTATTCTGTGAACGTAAATAAAGTCCAGTCTAGTACCCTCTCAAGACATGTGCTTTCTGGGTGTGAGACTGAATACAGCAGCCCAGATGGCATTTTTAACCCCGGACAAACAAAAGAATCTTTCCAGTTACTTCCATCAACTATCTCTTCAGTCCGGGCTGACTGCAAGGACAGTCCTTCAAGCCTTAGGGTTCATGGTATCTTAGATTCTGGTGCTTCCCAATGCCAAACTGCATATGAGGAAGCTGCAATGGTATCTCAAAAAATGTATGGACACAGCACTGCCAGGATTTGGACACTGTCATTCAAATAATACCTTGCATTCAAAAGGAATTTTTGTGGTGGGCTCAGGAATGTCACCTAAACAAGGGACTCTCTGTGACCCCGCCAGAGGCGAGTCAGATTCTAACGACAGATGCCTCAGACATTGCTTGGGGAGCTCATCTAAATGGAAAGTGGATACAAGACAAGTGGCCTGCCAGACTACAGCATCTACATATCAACATGAAAGAGATGTTAGCAGTCCAGTTTGCATTAATGGCTTTCAAGGAGTTACTTCTTCCAGGGCAGGTGTTGATTCTAACAGACAACACAACTGTCATGTGGTACATCAACAAACAAGGGGGAACACATTCTACCCATTGTGCAGGCAAGCAATGATTTTATGGGGAGACTGCGCCAGCTTGCAACTAACTCTTCAGGCAAGGTTTCTGCCGGAGCACAGAACTCCTTAGCAGATGTGTTAAGCAGACAAATCATGGATCCCCACGAGTGGAAACTGGATCTTCATGTATTTCAACAATTGACAGTGTCATGGGGAACTCCAGACATAGATCTGTTCGCTTCTCCACTAAACCACCAGCTGCCAAAGTTTTGCACAAAGAGGTTTCATCACACAGCTTGGAAAGTGGATGCTCTTTCTTTCAGTTGGAAAAATCTTCATGTGTATGCTTTCCACCTCTCCCTCTTCTCCCAAAGGTGCTTCTAAAGGTCAGACAAGACAAGCCGAGGATGATTTTAATAGCTCCAGATTGGCCTCGCAGCACTGGTACCCATTACTGAGGAGTCTGGTAAGGAAGCCTCCATGGCCTTTACCCTTGATTCCACACCTGTTGTCTCAGAGGGACGGTCACCTGCTCAATGTCAAGCTTCAATCTCTTCATCTAACAGCCTGGCATATTCTGTTTTGAAAGACAGCAGGTCTCAACTTCCTCAACAAGTTTTAAATGTGATTATGGAAGCCAGAAGACCTAGTACAAGGACAGTGTACGGAAAAATGGAAGAGATTTTTATTTTGGAGTGCAGCAACGATTTGGAGATTTCTGAGCCTAATTTGAGTGTGGCTCTTCAATATCTTACTGAGTTATTGGACAAAGGTTTGTCTTTCTCTTCCATTAAGATTCATGCTGCAGCAATTTCAGCTCACTATGATTGTGACCCACCATTGTTTTCGTGATCCTTTGTTCAAGCAATTTCTTAGAGGGGCAAAGAATATAAGACCCCCACGTAGAGCTCCTACTCCTGCTTGGGATCTCAATTTTGTGTTGAGAAACTTACTCTACAACCTTTTGAGCCTGCGGCTACTGCTGAATTGAAATATTTGTCATGGAAGACTGCTTTTTTGTTGGCCATTACTTCTGCAAGAAGGGTTTCTGAGTTGCAGGCCCTTATGGCGGTAGAGCCTTTTGATTTTTCATAAGGATAGGGTATCTTTACGCACTAATCCTTCCTTTATGCCTAAGGTGGTTTCTAGTGTGGCTTTAAACCAAACTATTCATTTGCCTACTTTTTATGCAGATCCCCAAAATAAAGGGGAAAAGATTTTGCACACTTTAGATGTACACAGGCAATTGCTATTATTTGAGCAGGACTAAGGATTTTAGGCAGTCTCAGCAGTTGTTTGTTTCTTTTGCTTTGGGTTCGTGAGGGCAAGCCTGTGTCAAAACAAACTATTTCTAGGTGGATTGGGTTTTGCATTGCATTTTGTTATTCCCATCATGGCAAGGAGATTCCAGCTGGAATTAGGCCTCAATCCACTAGGGCTACTGCCACTTCTACAGCATTTCTAAGGGGGGTGGCCACTAAGGATATTTTGGAGGCAGCTACTTGGAGTTCAGTGCATACTTTCTCTAAGCATTATCACCTTCCTCTCTACTCTAAGTCCAGGGCTGGTTTTGCCACAGCTATTTTGCAAGGCATGTTGTCAGTTCCTGCTTCCTTATGATTTGCCAGCCTCCCTTACCTCTGCTTTGGGATTCTACCCATTAGTTAGGACTGCAGCAATGTGGAATGAAGAACATAGTACAGTTTTGTACCTACCATAAATGTAGATGTTCGAGGATCCACATTGCTGCAGTCCAATTCTACCTCCCTCCTTCCCTCTGTGTTTAAGGGTGGTTGTGTAGGTGAGGTTATATTCTGGTAACTTTGTATATATTGTACATATTTTTGGTGCAGGTATGTTTGGATTTTTTGGTTTTGGCCTTAGCTTTTCAGGGTCTTCTGACATCTGGGGCAAGAAAAGACTGAGGATATGATGTCGGTCATGCGCATTAGTACCCTGACGTACTGACGTCAGTCTAATGCGCCCTGACCGACGTCAGCCATATACTTTGGTATTCGGGCCGACTGGACAGCGGACTACCCAATAGTTAGGACTGCAGCAATGTGGATCCTCGAACATCTACATTTATGGTAGGTACAAAACTGTACTTTTCTGTGCAGAGATGGCTTCTGACTTATTTCTTCCTCTATATGTTGCATGCAAGCTCGATCTGAGGTAACTGAGTAAAGGGCATTGTGGGTAGCAGCTTAGCTCGAGAGTTTTTGGTGCACGCAAGCTTAGTATAAGGCCGACTCATTTCCGAGGGCTGGAAGAAGATCAATAACTCAGATGGAACGCTATGCGATATTATCTTGGCCTCTCATAAACCATCCACCAGGAAACTTTACAGGGACAAATGGAAAAGATTCTCTATTTGGTCACATAATCAAAAGCTAGACCCGTTCTCAGTCCCCGTAGCCACTATTCTTCATTATCTGGCTTTACTGTTCGACAATGGGGCCTCAGCTTCCACCATTCGAGTCCATCTAGCAGCTGTTTCCAACTTCCATAACAGGTCAGATGGAGTCCCGCTTATTTCCTCTTGCCTTTGCAAGACCTTCCTCAAGGGTATTTTCCACAGCAGGCCTCCCATCAGACAGCTGGTGGAGGCATGGAATCTGTCTTGGGTTCCACAGTCTCTTTCTCTACCCCCTTTCGAGACGGTTGCGACATGTGATCTAAAATTCCTGTCCTGGAACTCCTTATTTCTGGTGGCTATAACTTCAGCCAGAAGAATTTTTGAATTAAAACCATTATGTATCAAGAGCCCTTATCTGACCACTTCGTACTAACCCATCCTTTCTCCCCAAAGTGGTTTCTGACTTTTCATTTAACCAGTCTATTGAGTTCCCTGTGTTCTTCCCAAATTGCTCTAATGGGAGAATACTGCCTACATTCCTTGGACGTTCATAGACAATTACGTTTCTATCTGGACAGAATTAAATCCTTTCACAGGTCGGACCAGCGTTTCATCTCCTTTGCGGGTCCTAGAATGGGAGGCACAGTATCGAAAGTTACTTTGTCTAAATGGCTCAGGGATTGCATTGCCTTCACATATTCACTTACAGAGGGGTCTAAGCCTGGCCAAATCAAAGCTCACTCAGCTAGGGCTATTGCAGCTTCTGTTGCCTTCCACTCTAGGGCCTCCATGGATGACATTTGTGCAGCTGCCATTTGGGCTAAGCCCCACACCTTTATCAAGCATTACAAATTAGATCTGATCTCCAGGGGAAGAGCGGCCTTTGGTTCAATGGTTCTCAAGAATATTCTTCCATAAGGGCCACCCAGGTTCTCCAAGTAGCTGGGGACTCGATCCCATCAGTGATGAATAGGAAGAAGATTAACAACTTCAGATAAAGAAGTTATGTCTTACCATAACGTTCCATCTGAGTTGTGATCTTCTTCCAGTCATCACACCCTCCCACCAACCCCCTACAAAGGTTCCTGGCGGATCTTCTCGGTCTTTGTGGTGTATTAGGGTTTCTGTGCAGAGATGGCTTCTGACTTATTTCTTCCTCTATATGTTGCATGCAAGCTCGATCTGAGGTAACTGAGTAAAGGGCATTGTGGGTAGCAGCTTAGCTCGAGAGTTTTTGGTGCACGCAAGCTTAGTATAAGGCCGACTCATTTCCGAGGGCTGGAAGAAGATCAATAACTCAGATGGAACGCTATGGTAAGGCATAACTTCTTTTTTTCATATATACTGGATGTAAGCTTCTTACTTTCCTGAACTTTATTTATAGTTGCGTTTAGATGGGTCATACATTCTGTAGAATGTTCATATGTAAATTTTATAAAGGAGGGATGACTTGTTTATAAAGTCCATAAATTCTAGGAGCACATTTTTCAGATCTATCCAAAAATTTGTGTGTAAGTCTACTGTAAAAATTACAATATTAGAAACAAAAATAACACCCAAAAGTGGTAATAATAAACCAAAAAAAAAAAAAAACAACTTAAGAATGGCAGCAGAAGGGCAACAAAAAGAGTAGGTGTAGCGTATCGCACAGCTTTATTTTTTGCTTTCATCTTAAAACCAACAGACTTCAGAAGAACTAATTCACTTAAAATTACTCTTGTATAGATACCTGTAACCAACCACAGTCTTAAAAGTCACATGATCAAATTAATTAACAAATAACACCGCCACTACAAATCTATAATATTCTCTAATCATTTAAGCTAATGTTTTTGTAAGTTAAGTATCTTTCTGTTTCTGAGAAAACTTTTGATATTTAATAACTCATTTAACCCAGGAGCCTTGTCAGCCTCCAACTTACTTTGCCACATGGTTTCGCTTTGTTCAGTTTTATTTTTATAATTTCTACCACGCAAGTCTTTAAAAAGAGGTTTTAAAACAGAAAAAAGAAATTTCTTAAAAGACTTAAAGGGAGTTTTTACCATCTTTTCTCCTACTAGCATAAACCCTCTCTCATTCGTTCTTTAAACTCCTGCTAGTCATCCCTTCATAAAAAGCGCTACATCCAGAAGAAATACAAATATAAACTATACCCTTGGAATTACAATTAAAAAACCCTAGGTACTGGAACGGTGTAACTTAAATGATCTAGGCTAATGAAAGGTCCTTCTAAAATATATCTGCACCTGTTACAATTATGGCACTTATACATACCCTTAGCTAAACCTAAAGGGGGGGAGGGTGGTAGGAATAAGAGCTGTAGTATAATTTTGTAATAGTTTTTATACTAAAACTATTGTTATATACAAATCTAGGACAACTTCCAGCAACCTTAAACAGCTCTGGATTGCCCACTATTATACTGCAGTTTTCCTTAATAATATTCCTGATGTCCAAACTATTTACTGTAATATCCAAATTACAGAATTCAGTATTATTGGTTTTATTGTTTTTATTTTTATTATTATTGAAAGAAGTGGGAACAGCACATCCAGAGGAAATGAGTGGAGCTTTTAAAATGGGAGGAAACATACTAGCTCTTTTAACAGAAAGTTCTTTACTAATGTTCTAGTTCCCTGTCATAGCCCCTTTCCACAAATACTAAGATTATAAACTTTATTTTATCCTCTTAAAATGTCACAATTAGCCTTCCTAGAAACCCTTATAAATTATCATCTTGGAATATTGTTCTTCATAAATGTAGGGTGACAACTTAAAAATGTAAATAATTGTTAGAGAAGGTACTTTTCCTATAAATGTTACTTTCAAATTAATTTGTAACTGTATTCCAAAACAAAGTAATGTCCAAAACATTAACTTCAGTCCTCACTTCACCAATAACAAACCTCAGAAAACTGGAGTCTGTTCATCTTGTTAACTAGTTTCTGACGGTCTTCAGTAGTCCCTTCAATAATCGAAGGTCATCCCCAAACCTGTCATAGTAAACAGTTCTATATGGCAGCTTAAGAGAGCAATACTGCCTATTTGTATTTCGATTCCTTAAATAAAAGGAATTGGAAGTCAGCTGTTAACATTTTAGACCATTTAAAAACTGGCTGTATACATTCCCATTTGGGAAGAGATTGTTTCAGACAGTTGGGTATTAAACGTGGTTCAGGAAGATTACAAATAACCCCTTTCAGAGGAATTACTCCCCATCCTCTGAACCAGAGTTTTTTTCCCCACAGGGTCTGCATCACTTTTTCTCCCTATGAATCTAGAGCTAGTTCCCTTAGTTCAAAGGGACAACAGCTTCTATTTCAGAATGTTTCTGGTACCAAATAGAGGTTTTTTTGGAGCCATTTCTAGATCTGTCCATTTTGAATCTGTATGTGAAAGTACCAAAATTAAAAATGCTTGACCCTTTGATCTGTGCTATTTCTCATTCCTCTTTTAAGTGTCATGGTAACATTAGACCTAAAATACGCTTACCATGACATTCCTGTAGCTACAGGCTTTAAGAAAAATTTCAGATTCTCTGTATCAGGTTCACATTATCAGTTGTCTACATTACCCTTTGGGATTTCTACAGCTCCAGTGAGGTTTGCAAAGTGCACTCGTCCATTGATATCTAGGCAACTTACTTTTATTTGTAGAATCTTTTCCTAGATGTCAGGAGCCCTTAACAATGTTATCTCTTCTTCCCAGTCTGGAATCCCAGATAAATGTACAGAAATTCTTATTGTGTCCATCACAAAGGATTGTATTTCTGTGCTGCCTTTTAGTCTCCTCTCAGCAAAAAGGATTTTCGTACACAACAGGAGGTGGGTTTTTAATCTGGAACCATTCCGAGCTTCTGCATTCAGTCTTGGACTTCAGGAAGAGAATATCTCAGGATTCTAGGGTGGCTGCTATGATTCCTCTTGCCAGATGATACACGAGAAAAAATTCAGTGGCTTGTATATGAAAAAAATTAGATTTCAATTTTAAGCTTTGTTAAAAAGAACCTCCACTGATGGAGACAGCAGAAGGCTCTAAGTTAAGTATTCCTTTTCCCCAAATTCTCAAGTCAGTCTGTAATTAAAGATACATCAGAATCAGCTTGAGGAGCAGTTTCTATAGGGGTAAAGTTGCAAGGCATATGGAATGCCTCAGATAGACTAAAGCATATAAATTTCAAAGAGGTGGTGGTTGTGATCCATGCATTGAAATCTCTCCACCTGTGATTTGATGATCCTCTTCAGGTGATTACAGACAACATCACAGTGATATAGTGCATTGACAAACAGGGGAGGCACCAGGTCATACCCGCTATGCAGGCTGGTTATGATGGCTTGGGAAGTAGCGCTATAGCACTCTTCTACCCTTAAAGCATCTTGCATTCTGTCATAGCAAAATAATAGTGGCAGGCAAGCAGAGTAGGACCAGAACAGACCCTCATTAATGGAAGTGGAATTAGAGAGTCTTTCAGCTTGAAGTAGATCTGTTCGCCTCATTTCAAAACAGACAACTGAGCAAACTCTGCACCAGGGTTCTTTGCAATCAAGCCTGGAAAATGCTTTACATTCCCGTGGAAGTGTTTCTTTGTACCCTTCCACCCTTTCTGCTGACGTCCTGGCTAATTATGAAGATTGAGAATGACTCTCCAGAAATAATTGTGGTGACTTCCTTTTGGTCCAGGCAGTATTGGTTCCCCCTTCCCATGCCTATGGACTTCACCAAGGGCAATTACACAATCTTCCTCACAAAAAGACCTACTGACACAAAACAGGGGGAGTTTGGTGCATCCTAATCTCAACCATCTCCTGCTAACTGCCTGGATGATTCAATTTTGATTCCTTTTAGACAGTTTTTTCATGAGGACTTGCAGAAGTTACTAAAGGAGGCAAGAGAATGTTAGACTGACAAGTGGAAAAGTGTTTCTAGTTGGTACCTAGCCAATAACCAGGGTCCCATCAGGGATTACTTTTCTCTTGCCTGTCTTATGGTACACATTGCGTCTATTTCAGCATGCCTTTCCATGGGTCCTCCCTTTTCTTCTCCCATATTTGTTGAAACAGTTTTTGAATGGTGGTCATGGGAGTGGGTTGCATCTTATGCCTCTTAGAAAACAGGTTGCTCCTTCCTGGGATCTCACCTTTGTGTCTCCCTTTGAACCATTTCATAAGGCTGAATTAAGGTTCATTACATGGAAGACTATACTCATTTCTAAGATATCTACAAGGCGAGTTATCTGAGATGCAAGATCTCATAGGTTAGTGAACCCTTAAGAACACACCTCTCATTTATGCCAAGGTTGTTACATTGTTTACTGTAAGGCAGGCCATCAATCTTTGTATTTTATCCAGATCCTCAGAACCAGCAAGAAAGGATTCTCTGCTGTTTTTCTTATAATGGGACAAAAATGGGGCAACCTGTGCCAGAATAGATTGTTTATAGGTAGTAGTTCTCTGTTATTGCCTTTATTTCTTTCCACCATGTTTTTTTTTTAAAAAACAGCTTTATTGAAAACATTAATATAATGAACAGATCTTTTGAAAAAAAATGAATGTTACATTTTTAAAATACAATATTTAAGAAAGAAAAACAATAATACAATAACTGTAACAGCACAGTAAACTATGTACAGTGATCACTATATATCAAATAACAGGATCAATTAATTTTAGTTTGGCAGAAGAAAATGAAAACCTAGAATAAAAGATTTAAAGAAAAAGAAAAGATTATTGCATTAATCATTTATCCAGTTCTTTAACCAATAATTCATGTACATTTTCCCATTTGTAATATAATTTTGTATTCCTTGTAGATTTAGATTTGATAGTTAACATTTCTAACTTAGATATTTCTAAGAGAAGTCCTTTAAACTCTTTAAATGAGGGAACTGATGAGGAATTCCAATTTCTTGTAATTACTTTCTTGGCAATGGAAAGTATAGACCAGAGTAACGAATATTTGTTTTTATTTATGCAGTCTGTGACAGGTGTATTGAATAGTACAAGTGACTTTGTAAGTAAAAAATTGTCTGTAAAAATTGCCTGTAAAAAGGTGTTAACTTCCTCCCAAAATTTTCTATAATAATACACAGTCATAAAATATAGGATTCCAATCAGCATTTGTTACTGTGTTACATCTCCAGCAAACAACATCTTGTTTAGTTATCTTACTCATTTTCTGAGGTGTAATGAAAGATTTATGTAAAAATCTCCATGTGAAGAGTCTTCATTTAATGGAGGAAGTGGTTTTGCTGGCTGACTGAAGGAAATTAACTTTGTCTTTTTCTGAGGGAATAAAACTATTGATTGCTGCAAATGAATTCCAGTATGTATTTGAATATACATCTAGAGCTTGTTTAATTGCTTTATAAATATATGATATACTATTTTAACTGGTAAAGTATTATAAGCGTATAAAATCAAATATTGGATAAGTTTGGGTATTGAATTTTTAGCATTTTGACGGGATTAAAATTAGCTTATCTAGACTATATTTTCTAAACTCTTGCAAATCTGACCAAAGTAGAGAGTTAAGGTTATATTCATCTGTAAGAGCATGGATAGATTTTGCCTAATTTTTATTTAACATTTGATGCCAAAACATCAATTGATTTTGTTTAAATAACAACATTTTAGAAAGATCTGCAGATAGAATTCTACCTTGTGTATAGGCAATAGGAAAAATGAGGAACAGCCAATTTTCAAAGATTCTAAACCTAAATATACAGTTTTAAAGGCCCTTAGAATTAAAGTTATATACGTAGATTTAAGCATTTGAATGGAATAATTGGAAAATTCTCTCTCTTTCCATATAAATGAATTATTTATTAACTGTGGTAGATGTTTGTTATTTTCATTTTTGGTATTTTGGGATAAAATTAACATAATTTCCTTCCATTTTGCAAAATACTCTCCATCTATAAGATAAACAATTGTTTTAATAACTGATGAAACTGAATAAAGTTCTAGATTTGGTAAAGATATACCTCCATTTTCACAGCTATAAATATGATAGGACAATGCAATTCTAGGCTTTATCGGATGCCATAAAAAGTTATTAATCGGTGTGTTAAATTTTTTAATAAAAGAGCCTGTAGGGGGAATAGAGATAGACTGTATTATATATAATATATTTGGAAGCAAGATCATCATCCATTATAAATAAAATCTTGTTCCACTTACTAATTAGTGTCTCTATGGTAGTTATACTTTTACTATAATTTAGGTGTAAGATGTCTTTAATATTGGTTGCTATAATTATGCCTAAATATGTTATTTGTTGGGACTGGGGTATATATTTTTTATATTGGTCTTGTGTATTATAACTTTTGGAACCAATTAGAAGAATCTGTGTTTTAGAAATATTAAAATTAAGACCAGAACTTTTTTGAAATATATCCATATTTTTAAACAATTCTTGGAAGGTAGGGTTAGTACCACCAAGAGTGATTAATACATCATCAGCAAACATTTGGATTTTTGATGTTTCATTACAATTTCTCCTATATCCTTGTATATTATTGTTATCCCAAAGTTCCATAATTAATGTGAATAAAAGTGGAGATAGACTGCAACCTTGTCTGGTTCCTTATACAATGGGTATGTTCTGGGATACACTTGTATCTATTTTTATGTAGGCTTGACTTTCATTACATAATTGAGTTGTAAGGTTAATAAAGCTATTAGAAAAGTTTAAGTCCTTCATTAAGATAAAAAGATAATTCCAATTAACTGAGTCGAGGGCACAGTTAATATCTAAACTAACAAGAGTCAAATTATTCTTTTAAGTCTTTTACTGATTCAATTAGAGTTATTGTTATTTTGATGTTATCATACTATCATTCTATTAATTATAAAACCTGTTTGATCCATATCTACCAGAGATGGTAATTTTTTTAAGTCTATCAGCATAAATATACATGAACATTTTATAGTCTGTATTTAATAACTAAATGGGTCTATATAAAACACATTTTACAGGATCTTTATCAAACTTTAGTATGGGGGAAATAAATGTGTATTTCCAAGAGGGGAGGTATAATGTTATTTTGAGCTATATTGAATACTGTATGTAGTAGAGTTAATGCTTTAACAGGCAAAACCTTATAGATTTCAGAAATTATACCATTGTTACCAGGAGCTTTATTTTGCTTAAGTTTGGTTATTTGATCTTTTACTGCTTTAAAATATATTTGTTTATCTATTAATTTTATTTGTGCTTCAGTTAGTCAGTTCTTTATATTATGTATAAAAGATTGAATATATTTTGTACTATTAATGTTATCATTGGGTTGGTTTAATTCTCTAAACTCACTTAATATATTTGGTAAATCAGCTACCATTTTTTGTTGGAGAATAGATTTCGTTAATATGGTGAAGTTTATTTCATTTTTAGTTTTGTTAGCTAGCATATTCATGGATCTAGGATTTATAGAAAGTGTTATACATTTATATTTTTCAAGATTTATCATAACTTTATGGTTTAAAATTTCCATGTATTTATTGTTTAAGGTATTTATTTCATTCATTCTGTCTTTCTTATCTGGATTCTTTAAAGCATCAAGCCTTAAATTATCTAACTTTGTTTATATATCTTGAAGGTCTTTATCCCATGACATTCTTTTCTTTTTATACCAGTCAATATTTTTACCATATAGGTAGGCTTTTAGAGCATCCCAAATGGATACTTCTGAAGTTCCTTGTGTACTATTAAGTTCAATAACATTTTGTACGTCTGTAGTGAATAAGTCAATAAAATCTTTGAGTTTAATTATATAGGCTTGTATCCTTTTAATTTGAACATTAAATGTGGAGTTTAGTATAAAATCAAATGTTATGGAATTATGGTCCAAAAAGGGACAAGAAATCACTTTTGAGTTTTATAAGAAATCAGTTATGTTATTGGAAATGAATAGCCTATCTATTCTTGGATATGAATTATGCCTATGTGAGTAGAATATATAGAACAGTGACTTAGGGTCAGAAAAGTTATTATCTTTCATCATGTATGAATCTGAGAATTCATTCAACAATTTAGCTATAGTTAGGTATAGTTGGAATTTTCCTTTTGCCACTAGTACTAGAGTCTTTTATGTCAGAAATACAGTTAAAATCCCCAGCAAGAATAATTCTACCCTTAGAAAACTGAACTATATGTTCTATATGTTGTTTCACTGTTGTAGGTCCAATGCCAGGAATCCAATACATGTTTATTAATGTCAAAAGTTTCTTATTACATTCTATAATAACTGAAGATAACATCCCCTTGTTATCTGTGTAGGTGTCAATTATTTTAGGCATAGTTAATGTATTTTTCCATAGTATGCCCCCCCCCCACTTTTATGTGTATGTTCTGAGCTAATCAAAAGTTTGTAAGATTTTGATTCCAATTTTGTGACATCTTCAGTTAGTAAATTAGTTTCTTGGAGAAATATTAACTGAGTATTATGCAATTCAAGATATTTGTTCAAAGATCTTCTCTTATTAGGATTATTTAATCCATTGATGTTTGATATGCACTTTAATGATGTCATGGAACGTTAATGTTCTGAATATCTGTTGTTGAATAACACTCCTTTTTTCCCATTTTTTTATAAGTGAATAGAAATTGACTATTAGGAATACAATTATAATTTACACATAAACATGAAAAACATTTATCCAATGAAATGTGTTTACATCACATTCAATTTTGTAAGATTTGGTGAACATCATAATGACTATTAACAGAAACCTATAACATTTATTAATAACATAGACTCTTTCAACCCCCCCCCCCCCGGAGTTAAAAACTCCTAATTTGAGTGAAATCTGTCACCAAAATTGACCATCAGGCTAGCAACAACATTCATGTCTTCCCTGTCTAAATATATATGTTGTTGCATAATTTCACAAACATCCATTAGAATTGTATGTATCAATTCAAGAAACAAATTAAAATAAATCAAATGTAACTGTTTCATTTTACCTTTTGTCACATTAATTCAACATGCCATAAATACCAGACATGTATTATATAATAATGCAAATATCATAACTAATTTATATGTAATGGACTGTTGTTATAATCAGTAAGTAGACTAATCCCCTGTCTCTTTATGCATTGTGCCAATATCTAACATTATTTCCCTTTCACCATGTTAAGACCTTTAGTAATCTGAAAGGACTGCTAGATTTGTCAGAATATATCCAGTACTAGTTTATATGGTAAACATCTGCATCTGAGACTATGCTGTATGTAGCAAACTATATATTCATATAGAATATATTATGTTTCGGTCATTATTTATTTATTTTCTCTCTTAACAGAATTATTTTTATTTCTGATTCTTGTGTCTTGTAAAAGAATATTAACTTCTGCTTAGGTGTCATAAAAAGCTTTGTATATATTCATTTCCTTTCTTTTTCCTTTCTTCTTTCATAAATACTTTAATAGTGCTACTGTATATGTCTTATGTTTGTTGTACTAATCAAAAGAGGCTTAAATTACATAAAATAGAATTATAAATAAAAGTATAGAAAAATAGGGGTATAAATGTATCAAAAATGCTCTGCTTATACACTGTCATAAATGCTTTTAATATAACAATTATATTGTACTGGTTACTTAGCTGCAGTTCATTCATTTGTCCTGTAGATGGCAACAGAGACCATCTAATCAAGCTATTACCAGCTCTGCAAGGGTTCTCCGCACAAAGTTCAGACCGCAAATAGCTCCATGGAAATGACACTTTTTTTTCTTGCTTTCTGTTGAGGCAGTCGCAGTACAAACAGGCAGCAGAGTCATTCAGCAGTTTGGATGCACGAGACCAAGAAGGAAAACTTTTGCAGCTATTTTCTTCTTCCTTTTTTTTTATTTTTGTAAACCACAGAGTATCTTGTGGCAGGACCAAGAAACACAAAGCAGATAAAACAAAAAGGCAACCGAGAGGAAAAAAGCCAACATGAAACAGCGCAAAGCCGAGAAACTCCATCTCTCAAACCCAGCAAACCACTAGACCACCACGGACACACCAGTCCACACCAAACCCTTCATTTTAACAGCACTGCTATGTATACTATATGCTTGTCATACCAATCAATATAAAACTTACACAACCACAATAGAATTATGAAGACAAGTATACAAAATGTAAGGGTTTAAGTGTGTGAAAAGTACTTTGATTGTGGACATTCACAAATGCTTACATATAGCACACATGTCAAATATGTTATTTAGGTGCAGTTTTTTAACCAAGCTGTAGATGGCATTAGAAACAGTCTATTCTAACTATTATTCAGCTTTTATGAAGTTTCTCAGCACAAAGTTCAGACTATAAATGTTTCCATGGAAACAACACTTTTCTTGCTCTCCGTTGTAGCAGCTGCAATGCAAGGAAAAACCAAGGTTGTTTAACAGATCAGATGTACAAGCTTGTGGAGGGAAAACATTTACAGCTTTTCTCTGAGAAAACT
The DNA here is from genome assembly GCF_019279795.1 of Protopterus annectens. Taxonomy (NCBI): domain Eukaryota; kingdom Metazoa; phylum Chordata; order Ceratodontiformes; family Protopteridae; genus Protopterus; species Protopterus annectens. Next base: position 406,903,169 of record NC_056734.1, on the reverse strand, counting down.
GTTGATTAGCTCGTGGGAAAACGGGAAACATAAAACGAACAATAAGAGTGACATAAGGGAGGAAGAAAAGTAATATAAAACATTAAAAGACCAGCAAACTCCATCTTCCAAACTCAGTAAACCACTAGACCACCATTTTATACAAAATCCTCCATTCCTTCACAACCAACAGCAGAGAGGAAAATAGAAAGAAAAACAAAAGAAATAAATTAAAACCTCTCCATAAATATTTACATTTCTAAAATAAATTTCAAATGAATTACTTCAAAACATATCAGGTTACTGAAGGGGCAAAAAAATAAACTTTTCATATGTCTATTACCAGAAATAACACCACATTCCAACAGCAGTACAGGGGATGGGAAACATAATTATTAAAGCAACAATATGGCAACAATATCAATGAAGAGTCTCTTTTCACAGAGAGGCAGGGAAATAAAACCGCAAACAGTTAAAAACAAATTAAATAGATTTTATTGTAACAAAGACTCTCATTTTCTCATCTACAAGTCTATGTATCTACTATAGTTTCCCAAAATACCATAAATTTCAGTCCCAAACATATGGAGCATTTATCATAACAGACACCAACCACTGTATAAAGATAATAAATAAATGAATAAATAAATAGCTTTTGCTTGCTCTAGAAATTGAACAAGAATAATAAACTATAAAATACCATTAAAACAACAATGTACCATAAAAAGGAATTTAAACAACAAAGGCTCACCTGTTGAACCATTTTCACTTCCCCACCTTCTGGGTTAGTTTTTAAGACTTTGGTAAAAAAAGCCATAGTAAAACAGCTTAATAAGTCACTTATTTTTGATCTTCTTGTTATGTTCAGACGTCTTCCAGGAATTATCAGCATTTCTGTTAAGGCTGGCATTTGCCCACTCCATATCTTGTTTTGACAAAGGTAATGGCTATGTCATCAAATATTTTTGGACCATCTTGTAGAAGTATTTTTAATCTGGCAGGAAATAATAGATGTGTCTTTATTTGGGCTTTCTGTAGTTCCTTTAGCATTGGCAAAAAAGCTTTCTTTTGGCAATTACAGAAGATGAGTAATCATTATCAAAGCTATGACATTTGCTTTATATTTGATAGGAGATTTAGCCCAAGCAGTTTTTGACACTATCTCCTTGTCATGAGAAGATAAAAACTTCACTATAACAGATTTAGTAGAATTGGATTTACCTTTTTTGCAGTAGCCAAGGACCTGTGTGCTGTTTCTATCCCATATGAAAGAGCTTCAGGAATACATCAGGGAGCCAAGATATTAAGAATTTTTTCCGTATTACCTTCTTCAACATTATCAGGCAAACCAAAAAGTCTTTTATTTCTTCTTAATCTATTCTCTAGAACATCAATTTTTGTTTGTAAAAGAGTATTTTGTTTTAAAAGAAAGTCTATGTTGTGCTCACCTTCCGGAATTCTAGTGTCCATATCATTTAGTGAAGTCTCTATACCAGTAATCTGTCTATTTTGCTGTTTAAGGTCTTCGTATAATATTTCCATTTGCTGGGAACATTTTTGTCTTTGAAATTATCCAGTTTCACATCCATTCTATCAATCTTTAATGTCAGTTCTTGAATGTAATTAACTAGTGACTGAAGTTCTTTCTTAATAGTTGTTTCTTGAAGTGTAGATTTGGAATAGCTCATCCTGTAGTCTGAAGTCCAGTTATTTTCTCTAATACTTTTTGACAGGAAAAAATAAAAACAATTGCCAACATTTTTATATACTATCCTAAAGAATGATTAATAGAATCCAAATATATATATATATATATATATATATATATATATATATATATATATATATATAAACAAAATTAGGATAGATATACTCAAAAAATCCTGTCATAACTATTCTGAAAAGACAGAGCAGAGAAAGTGCTCGTCTTGGCCATGCCCCCCCAGAACTATTCTTGAGCCAGCAACTTTGTCCTGTGTTCATACTTTTTTTCTCTTTTATATTGACAAGAGAGTCCTGATGATTTTTTCACTCTGTCTGCTGTTTTCCCTCCAGTGATCTGACAAATCAGCAGTCATAGTGAAAGTGTGGGAGGAAGCCAGGGCTTTGTGAAGTTGGCTATTAATTGTTCCTGCTTTGGGTGCAACATATATAGCCAAATGTCTACTACAAATTACTAATTGTATGTCCTTACTGTATTTTCCTTTATATAAGTCTGTTGTTCTAATTTTTCCCATTTATCACTGTATTAGTAACTTACGACTCTGATTGATTGGTGTATTAATGTATATAATAATCTGTTGCTCTGTTTTGTATTGTATGTGAAGCTTTTCTTCCCAGGACCCAGCTGAAAAGAGGACATACCTGTGTCAGAAAAATTAGATAAGAGTATCATACATAACGTTAAGTTACCATTTTGTTGACGTTCAAAACAATGACTTACCATTTTGTAGACTTTCAGTACAGCGAGATGAAAACATCGGAAGTGTACAGTCATGAACTCCTGGAACATTGTATTTCCTCTCCAGGATAGTAACCGCTTGGGCACCATGGCAAACTTTGCCCTTTCTGCTCTGTAGTGTGATCTCAGAGTTGTTATATTTAAGTGGGGGGGGCACACTTTGGTGGGTGTAATTTGCTTCCATTGGTGGCCAATTGGTTACTTTCCCTGAGAGGAAATACGATGTTCCGGGAGTTTGTGATTGTAAACTTCCAACATTTTCATCTCACTGTTTTGAATGTTGACGAAATGGTAAGTCGACATTTTAAAGTAGACTCAAATATCTATATGTATATATATATATATATATATATATATATATGTGTGTGTGTGTGTATATCCTATCTATCCTCTCTGCTCCTTGTCACAATCGGAGTCCCCCAAGGATCCATCTTAGGTCCCCTTCTCTTCTCCATATTTATAAATAACCTGTCTATTTCCCTCCCAACATCCACATGCATTCAGTATGCAGATGATTCAACACTCATCTGTACTGCTGCATCTCCAGCTGAACTCCATTCTTCCACCCAAAAAGTCTTTACAGCAGTAGAAAACTGGTTTCAACAAATATGTCTCCTCCTCAATCCCAAAAAAAACAAATTGTTACTTTTTTCTCCAACCCTTAAGTCTGCCCCTTTCTCCTTTTCTATTGTCTCTTACAATGGCACTATCATTACACCTGATTGTTCCACTAAACTGCTAGGGTTTACAATAGATAATCAACTAAACTTTGATTCCCACATTGACCTAACCATCAAAGCAGTTAATAAAAAGATAGGTGCCCTCTACAGACTTAAGCCCTTTCTTACAGCAACTACCAGGGTGTGTCTAGCCCAAACTCATCTCATCTCTACATTATTGTATGCCTCTCCATCTTTTATCAACCTATCAAAATCTAACCTTCATAAACTAGCCACATCCTACCATAGCATTGCTAGGTTTGCCACTGGTTCCCCATTTCGTACCCATCATTGTGTTAATCTCAAAAACCTTGGCTGGCTTGAACTTCAAAATCTTTCTTCTACATCAATTAGTTATCACCCATAAAATTCTCTACTACCCCACTAATACACCCATACTGAACAACCTTGTAGCCCCTTACAAGAATCTTACTTCCCTTCGCTCAGCTAACAAACTGCTAGTAAAAACTCTCAAATCTAACAATAAATCTGGTGACTCCTTGTTCACAAATGTTGTTGGCTCATACTGGAATAAACTTCCCTCAGAACTAACTACTTTAGTCTCATCTCAACTTTTCAAGAAACATTTAAAGGACCATTTCAAAACTCACTGGCTTTGCCCTTGCTCAAATCCCGACTGACCCCAGCATCCAACTTATATACTGTACTTCTGTTCCAGTAAAGTTCCCTCAATTCCCTACTATTATACACCCATCTCTTCTACTTGTCTCTCAATATTACTCTCCTCATCTGTAGCTCACCTGGCATCTACTTGGACATTACTATTCCTATATCTGTCTCTTTCTCTCTATACGTGATATATTACTCCAACCTGTCATCTCATCTACTATCTAAACCTTGTTTGTTACTTCTTACTGTGTAATTCTGTGTCTTATAACTATTTGCTCATGCACAAAATGCTCACCATATTTGTTAATACTGTAAATATTGTATAGACTCTAGTGTTCATTTATTTTTTTAGTTCTGCATCCAAATTCCTGCGTCACTCAGATTGTAGGGTTAGGGATCCTCGTGGTATTTTTTTCTGTTAAATTGATTCCATACTGTTGCTATGCTACTTGTAAATAGTTCTGTAGCTTCTTATAATTTGTTGTTTTATGCCAGTTAATATATTAGTGGAGCTTTTCTCCTCGGGCCTCTGCTGAAAATGGACATATATCCAGCCAGACTAGCCCGGTCAATAAATGTAAAATAAATAAAATAAAAATAAAAAAAATAATATATATATATATATATATATATATATATATATATATATATATATATATATATATATTTATACACACACACACACACACACACACACACACACACACGTGTGTGTCAGCTTAACCTTGAAAGTCAAGGAAGTATTTACAAATACAAATTAAAGTAGATATACAAGACAAATGCATACTATAGAGGTATACAGAACAAGAAAATAAACCCAGTGTGTTAAATTTTTAGTAATTCTGTTTGTATATTCTCATAAGTAAGAATAGTGTTTAATCAATTCTGTTTAATCAGCTACAGAAATAAAGAAAGCAAGAGAGATTGGATACAAAGACAGATAGTGTAAATTGGAGCTATATTAAGTTAGTAAAAGTATTTGTAGTGTATAGTGGCCAAAACATTTAAGGTGGTTTAATCATATCACTACAAGAACAGACAAGGTTATTGAGATAGTGTTGTTTTAGTGCAAATTTAAATGTTTTTAGAGTCTAGCAACCAGCTTATTGTGCATTTTTTATTTTTTTTTATATTTTTTTCCCTAACAGATTTTTTTTCAATTGAATTGTACATGTTATAGGTCACATTAAAGGTGGGAAAAGTTTTGAAATTATTTATTGTGGTCTCATGTTTTATATCATAAAAAACTAGCATTTTAAAAGGGGTGTGTAAGCTTTTGATATCCACTGTGTGTGTGTGAGTATGTATATACATGTGTGTGTATGTGTGTGTGTGTATATGTATGTGTATATATGTGTGTGTGTGTATGTATATATATATATATATATATATATGTATATATGTATATATATATGTATATATGTATATATATATATATATATATGTATATATATATATATATATATATATATATATATATATATATATGTATATATATAATGTCATTTCCATACCTGTTAGATGTCCCAGTAAAGGTAGGAATTAAAAATGCCTGCATACACCAGGTTTGATTTATATAAAAATAGAATTTATTTCAATATTAAATTAATATTGTAATGATCAAGTAGGCATCTACAGCAGTAAGAAGTCAGAATTACTAACATCAGTTTAACAAGCATCAGTCAGGCATTTCAAATGTCAGTGGTACACCCATGCATAATGTTATTGTCTGTGTCCAGAAGTCCTTTGTTAGCAGATTCTCTAAATTTAAGGATTGTTGGTCTTTGCTGAGCATTGGAAAATAGTCCTATGTTCTGTTTCCATTCTCCCTTGGTAATCAAGAAAGCAGGGGCGGCTAGTGGCATCGGACTGCCGGTCTGCAGCCCCCTCAGTTGTTTTGGTCTTGTTTATATTTTTTAATTGTAAAAAAAAAAAAAATAAATCTTTTTATTTTAGTTTAAATTTCGAGTCCGCGACTCAAAAGTATGCGCATGCGCATTGCGCACCTTACCCGCGCGGTTGTAAACATTTTTTTTTTTTTTTTTTTCTTTGCAGCCCGGAGGAGCACATAAGGCATCATTGTGATGCCCAGAAGTCTATGCGGCAGCGGTTCCAAACCGCATAGACTTGGAAGGGGCTCGGACTGCGACGTCCACAGGCACGTCAGTCATGACGTGTCTGCTGGGCTAAAGCCTAAATGCTGCTGATTGGTTGTCGCTCTCTTCCCGGGCTTTATGTGCTGGGAAGAGAGCGAGAATCAGTCAGTCAGTTTGGCTTAGGAATCGAGCAGCTTTAATTATTTGTGATCATCAGTGTATTTTTTTTTTCATTTCTGTTTCGGAATTGTTTTTTTTTTTTTTGGTGGATTTATTTGGACAGCGGAAGAAGAGCAGAAGAAAGAAGAAGGAAGAAGAAGAAAGAAAAAGAAAGTACAGAGTGAAGGACGGGTGCAGAATAGACTTAAGTATGTTAACTGGCTATTTGTTTCCCCTCCATTTTCTCAAGAAAATAAACTACAACAGAGAACAATAGTTGTTGAATGTAATGAAGGCTCTCGTAGCCTTCTGGTGTATGCTTGGTTACACAGGTTTGTTGGCATCTGTAAGCTTTCTAGTAGCATTTCTATCCAGGAATCTTATCTACCACCAGACAGCTTTAACGAAGCTAAGCTTATAACATTCAGCATGCTGATATTTGTTAGTGTTTGGTTATGTTTTATTCCTGCATACCTGAGCACAAAGGGAAAATATGTGGTTGCTGTGGAGATATTTTCTATTTTGTCATCAAGTACAAGTTTAAAGATTTTTATATTTTTTCCCAAATGTTACATACTTTTACTTAGGCCCGATTTAAATACAAGAGGATACCTGATGGGAAAGGGACCAGCAGTAAATGAAATATGAGCACATGGTAGCTTAAACCATTATGAGATAATGTACTGCATTTGTAGGCTTAAAAGAATAGCTGTACTAATCCAATATTTAATGTCACTCTTTTTTTAAATGTATATTAATACGTACACTACAGGACTTGATGGCCTAACACAAGATTTTATTAGGCTTATAGTGCTATTATAGTGTAGCCATTACTAGAATACCTCCAATGTATAGAAAAAATGGGATATTTTCTGGGGGAAGCAAATAAGGCTGAGGTGATTCTTCTTCCCAGGCATGACAAGAATAGATATAATACTGCTAATTATACCAGTTTCAATTTTATAGCTGGGAGTGAAGATTTATGAGAATTCTTGGCAAACAGGCTGGATAACATTTTTCCCAGATACTTTCCACTGAATCATCAGCACTTCATAAAGGGTGGGGGTGGATTTTGTGCATTTATGGTTGCATATTCAAAACGCAGAACATGTTAATAACCACCAGTCAGGTCATAATAACCACCAGTCCTTTTGCCGTATATAACAATAATTGCTTAAAACTGTTTGGTTGCCAACTTGTAAAATAAAATTACAGGAGTACAGACAGTACATTTAACTTTGTTCTTTTTGCCAAAAGTGGTGTTGTCTTATAGTAGTAATCTCATCTGTTGCTTGAATTAACCACTTCCTGTGTGTTCCGTTCATAGTGTACAATTGGTTCTTAGTATCTGTGTTGTCATCAAAGGAATATATAGTAAGTGTTGTATGAGCACATTCTAGTCCTGAATTCTTTAATTGCTTTTGCATGATTGAGGCAGATAATAATAAAGATGGTGGCAGCTGAAGCTTTACAAGATATGGATTATATGTATTATCAACAGAAAATGGCCCAAATGTTGGTGGTTAGTTCAGTTGTATGGTGGAACTAGTGTATTACTACACTTTTCAACTGGGTTAATTAGTTCACAGGATTTCATTCATACTTTGTGTGAAGTGCAAAAAGTTTGGGGGGAATTTATGTGGTTAGCAATGAGGTAGGAAGTTGTCTAGCACTTGCCTCCTGGAGTAACCAATTGAAAAATGTTTACTTAACATGTCATATTAGATTGTGGTATAGCATTCATGGTATATTTCAAGGTGTTTGTTCATACTGGTAATTTGAAAAATTGTTCAACATTTAAAAGTGTAGTTGTGTAACAAAGGAAAAATAAGCACTATAGCTGGAAACAAACTAGTAGACTTAGAAAACTGAAGTTAGCATCACTAAAAATAGGTAGTTTTCTGGGAGTGTGGCAGCACCAGTATAGTTTTCTTTGCTGTGAATGCAGGTATACTGGTTATAATGGTGTCATGGTAATTAACTGTTTGGGAACATCTTGCAGTGGGATAACTTGTTTGTAGTGATGGCTGGCAAATAGGACACTGACAGTTCAGAAGGGCCAATAACAGCTGGCTTTGACCTATGACAGGTACTGGTAAGAGGACCATGGTTATTCCTACCATGTGGAAGGCTGTTATATAAAAGTAGTGTAATTGTAGGTTTCACTTTCTAAAGCCTGTCGAGGGATTTAAGGCTAGGGTTTTAGGTTTAGGACTGGTGTTATAGTTTTAGGGTTATTAACAGTGTTTTTAGGGTTAGGATTTTAAGTTTGGTTAGATTCACTAAGTCTTATTTATTTTTTTAATTTTCTGATTTCACTAAGCAGGTGTAACAGTTGAACCTCATTTCTCTCAGTATGAAAAACAGCTTTTGCAAAACAGTTATGGATCTTGTGCTATGTTGTGACATAAAGGAGAGTCTTGTATTTCTGTTAAACTAAGTCATTGATACTGCTACATAAAAAGTGTGTGCTGCTGTTTTTGTGAAGTTCAGGGCACTGACATTGCTCTCTATTTCCTTCAAAAGCAGCTTGGTAAAAATCTTTAAAAACATGTTTTTAGTGTGTGCACAGTGTAGTTGCTAAAGTGTTAATAGCTTAATGGCAAACATGAAGTCCTGCCAGCATATAGGAATGTTTAAAAAAAGCCAAATGGGTGCACTTGGTCAAGAAAAAAAAAATGGGGAACATGGTATGAATTATCTAATCTATATAGACAAAGTGCAACTGCACTGACACTCTTGTTACTTAGAGTCAGAGCTAATTTGTAGTGGGCAGTTGGCTAAATGCTACTTTTACTCCACTCAAACTTGTTATAGTGCAAAAAAATCAAGCTCAGATACTTTATTAGATGAATAAATGCTTCATTATGAAAGTGTTTAACTTTGATAAAAGGTCTTATTAGCATATTTTATGCAAGAGAAGAATATAAAACTAAGATAATACGATACCCTGTAATCAAATCACAGGATCACAGGAAATAGGTCAGGCTGTGACAATTTCAGCATTTTCATGTTTACAAAGGTGATCACACACAGGCTCTTTGCCTCTATATACGCAGTTTATCATTCTTCTCTCTAAAAAGAATGTGTAAAGCGTGTGTCTGTGTACATATTTTTGCAGAATATCCAGATTTTCATTAAAGATTGAAGTTAGAAAATGACAGATGTATCTGCTTATAAAACTACGTCTTCCATTGTCTGGAGACTTTATACATGGAAATTTTTACATAGATCTTTTTATACACCTTTGATGATGAATAAAATAAATAATAAAGATAATTTATGTAAGAGATGTAATGTAGAAATTAATGCTGACTGGGCTCATATGTTTTATGACTGTATAAAATTGAAAGAATACTGGAAGTCAATTAATGAATTTTTGCAGGCTCTTTTTACAGATAATTTCATTATTTCTAAATCTCTTATATTATTCAACACACCTGTACCTCAAAGTGTTAAAAAGGTTAAGCTTCCCTTGTTATGGTCTATTCTAGCAGTGGCTAGGAAAATAATAACTAGAAATTGGATTTCAGATACACCTCCTTCGCTCAATGAATTTAAAAATGTTATGAATATAGTGTGCCATATGGAAATAAACACAATTAGGACAAGAACAAATAGAAAAACATCTTATTATATTGTATGGGATAATTTACAAAATTTGTTAAAAAAATTCTAATTTCAATAGCATGGTATTTTAGTTTAATTAATTGATCTGATTGTAGTGGATGTCTTTGTAAATACTTTAGTTGTTTTGTTGAATATTATAATAATACCTATTTTTAATTACTTGTATAAAATTGTTATGATATTTCTCTTGTATGTTAAAACAATAAACCTGTTTTGAAAAAAAAAGAAAATGACAGATGTCTGAGTTTCAGACTTCATACCCTACAGAAAATTCATACTGATGCAAGACCTACTAAACTTTCTAAGTTTGTAAGAGCAATATTTAAAAATTGTCTTTATTTTTGGCCCTTTGTCTTACTTTTATTTATGGCTTTATCCAGATTTCTTGCTCTGAGGTTGAGAGTATATGAAATGTGTCAGGGCCATCGCCATCAGCCAGAGACATTTCAAATTGTGACATGCTTGTTGTACCCCACTCCCCCATGTAGTGACTTTAGATGTGTCCAGGCAAGGAGCAGTTAGAGTATCCAAGGTAGACACAAGTACAGTCATGGCTTTTAATCTGTCCTTGATTTTGCAGAATGTTCTGGTTTTCTGTCATATTTTTATACCGTTGATTTATGCATATTCAGAAAATGCATTTTGTTGGTTGGCTGCTTGTTTTTTTATACTTTATTTTGACTGTCATTCCAGTAATGTATTTAAAAAGTAATTTATTTTTTTTCATGTCTTACAGCCTTTGTTTCCATCTAGATATTAAGTAAGCTGTCATGTAGCCAAGGCATTGAAATATTTTTTTCTTCTCTGCTTCATTTTGTCTTGATTGGAGTCTCATAATGATAGTTTGGCACACACAGGGTAGCAGTATATTTAAAATACCAGTTTTTGTGGTTTTGAGCATAGTGAAAGTACATTAGCAAATGTACTTTTTCCTGTAAGAATAAATGTTTACACACTTTGCAGTCTTGGTTTCTGCACCTAAAGTAGCAAAATGTAAGGTAACTTGTTGAGGGACATAATATTAGCCTCATGACTGTGTGTGTGTGTGTGTGTGTGTGTGTGTGTGTGTGTGTGTGTGTGTATGTAACAATGTGTGCTGTGTAGAGTATTCAGCATGTGCCATACTGACTGAGCATTTATTTCATGTAAATAAGTAAGCATGTCCAGCATTGATCCCATTGCACCATAGCTCCACCACTTTTTAGTTGACCACACCCCTTCCTGTTGGCCCCGCCCATTCAGCTGTCTCCTGCAGCCCCCCTTTGATGTGAAGTCACCAGCCGCCACTGCAAGAAAGGGAAGATAATTCCTTGCAAATCTACACTGGCTTCTTTGTAGGCAAATGTCCATTTCAATTGCAGGTAGACTTTGTTGACTGCCTTTGTGGATAGTCAGGCCCTAAATTAACAAGGTGCGCTATCACAGTCTTTGGTTTCTTCAGAGTGTTAGCAGTCCTCAAGCAAAGCTGTTTCCCTCTGTTAGTTCATGTTTGCTAGACAGGTCAGAAATCCAAGTACAAATGTTCAGTTGTTACAGAAAAACAGAGGATGGGTTAACTCTGGGTCAGATGTTCAGTTTTAGTTTTCTTGCAGAATATATTTTTCCAAACTGGAGGGAAAGTTTTGGAATTCCTTTGTACTGTGTGCAGCGGAGAGTCAATAGCTGTGACAACATTATTTTCTCCTGTTACCCTTTGAAACTGCGTGTTTCTCTCTCCCCTCAGTTTTACTACTTTTTAACAGAAAGTATGGACTGTGAGAGATGAGGGGTATTAGCTTTGCAGGCATAAAAAAAAAAAATACAGGCTATGAAACCTTAACCACGATCTCTCACTTCTGGGCACTTAGTATCCCAGGATAGTGTCTAGTTTATATGTAGCTTTTGAAGATAATTTTCTGTGAACAATGCTGTGGGCTGTATTCCTTTAGCTGAGCTGAAAGTAAGTACTTAATGCAGATGTCAAAAAGATTAGATGCTTTTGTTTTCTTTCAGGAAAAATAAGTTTGAAATTGCATGAAATTTGCTGAAAATTGATACTAGGCCAAGATATAGCCCAGATTGCCCCTCAGTTAGGAAAACAGACATTTTTGATGGCATGGTTTCATGCACTCTGCATTTCAGAGTTTTTGTTACTGATGTTAGATATCAGAAGAGTTGAAATGTTAATACATGCAAAGGCAGAATTACTACATTTTATCAGTAGACAGTAACAGTGGTACTTTGCAACCAACCTCCAGTAGTGCAAACAGTGGCATTAACAATAGTAGCAAGGTTAGTATGTAATGCTAATAAGTGTTAATAGTAGCAGGCTTTTTTTTCCATTCAGTGTTAATTTTTCCTACACCAGCACACAAATGGAAATAAATGTATACCACATTTCCTTCGTTAAATTGCAACATAATTGGCCATGTACAAGGATCACCCTGAAGAGATGATACCTAAGGTTATGTTGTCCAGTCTCTCCTTTATTCTCACTGATGGGGTTGGACCTGATCCGTCTTGGTCTTTACCAAAGCTCGAAGCCTTCAACAAGCTTGAAGGCACTCTCCCTATCTCAGAATGCTCCTCCCAGCTGCCTCATATTTTGTTCGCTGCTCGCAAAGATCAATGCTTTTCAACAGCTCTGGGCTAACTATTTCATTTACTGGAAATTTTCCAAGTTTAAACTGTAATGATCTTTTTTCTTTTCTTAATAGTTAATATCTCTCCTTTTTTAAAGCCCGTTTTAGTTAGAGGGCCCTTTTCTACCCTTTTCTGTCTCTTGACAAGTTCCTTTTTTAGTCCATATTGTAACTAGGATTTAACTTGGTCTAGGTATTTTCTATTTAAAGTTAATCCTTCCTCTTTTGCTGTGGGTCCGCTAACTTAGTGGACACTTTTGTTGTTTTAACTAGGGGCCTCTCTGATGAAGATGTGGATCGGGTGGTGCAGAGAATCCTGAAGACACCGGTCATGGCCAAGCTTTTCTTGAATCTGAACCCAAGGGTATCTGTTCCAACAGCACCCCCATTCTCACTGTCTACTCCTCCTCTGAGATGACCCTGTGCTTCAGAGCTTGAAGATTCAGAGGTTTTGCTAGTGTCAGGGTCGGATCTGAAATCGAAGGGCTTTTCAGATCTGACATCGGCTCTGAGTTTTTCTGCTCTTTTTGAGCACGATGATTCTAGGAGCTGATACTCCCTCATCGGACCTGGGGAATGGGATCGGATTGGACAGCCATCTGATCCCATCTTGCCTCTCAGGGGTTTGGCACAGATGAGTTTGGCGCCTACCTTGATTTTGTTCAACTGTCATCTGGTCCGGGCGGCTCCATTGGTTCCAATTACTTTTTCGTTGGATCCAGGGATTTCTTCAGACCAGGGGCAGGGGTCCTTTGAGATTATGAGGAGATTATTGTCTCCACAGACACAAACACAGGCTACTCAGGAACTTCCTCCCTCTTCTCAGCCAACTGCCTTCATCTTTTCATGTTACCTATCCACAGGGGCACAGAGACTCGAGATCTCAGGATGTCCCGCTGGGGACTCATCCCCCTTCTGACACTTCTCCAGATTACTCCTCTGAGGAAGTCACTCAGAACAGAAGTTGCAAGAGGAAGCGAAGCACCTGGACTCACTAGAGGAGTCGGTCACTTTAGACACTAACCTTGAGGTAGAAGGGTCCCCCCGGTCACCTCCTGAAGATGTCTCTTTTCGATACATCCTGGAAACATTAAAACAGATAGGTGGCTGGCAGTCCAGCTCCCCTTCAGCTGAGGAGTCAGTCTATCTGAAGGTCTTTGGGTCTCACCCTTCCACCTCTTGAGTATCTCTGCCTTCCGATGAGATTATTGATTTAATCTCTTGGAAGACATGGGAGACCCCAGATGCCATAGGCCCCACTACTAAAAGGCCAAATAAGTACATTACTTCAACACTGGGGAAGATATTTTTAGCCAAGGGAGTAGCTGTGGATGCCATGGTTGTGGTGGTGGCCCGTAAAAAGGAACTCTCTGAAACAAATTCCTCCGTCTGTCCTCCTAATAAAGATTTTAGGACCATAGATAGATATGGGAAGTGTGTCCTATCTTCAGCAACTTTTGCTCTGCGGTCACTAAACTGTCTATCCCATTTCACAAGACTGCAGCGGGATCTGTTAAAAGAACTATCAGATACCCTCCAAGGAGTTGTAGCTGATGAGGTCACAGACAAGGCAGCCTCACAGCTTGCTACCCTAAACTCTGCGGTAAACTCACTCATTAGGTTAATTTCATATGTAGTGGATGGAACGTGTAGGGCAGTGGGTTCAGGTATCCCTCTCTTAGGAGGCAGGCCTGGATGGACCTTTGTGATTTCATGGAGCCCTTCAAGTCTTCCTTTGATAATGCCCCTTTTGATGGCTCTTCTTTGTTTGGGCCAAAGGTAAAAGAAACACTCACCAGGTGTGAGCAGGAGGGCAAGACTTTATCTGCCATTGGAGTACAACAATCAATCCATGAGGCATTTGCACTTCCAGCTAGGAGCCAGTCCTTACCAGTTTAGAACTCTGCCCTTTGGTCTCACTACAGCCCTTTGGTCTCACTACAGCCACCAGAGTTTTCACCAAATGCATGGCAGTAGTGGTGGCTCACCTGAGACGTCAAGGATTCCTGGTGTTTCCTTATCTAGATGACTGGCTCTTAATCGCCTAGACCAGGCATCTTCTGCTACAAGCCAGAGAGACTACATTACAAACCTCTACATGGCTAGGTGTTGCAATAAACTATGCAAAATCTGCTTTAAAACCCTGTCAGAAATCTGTATACATAAGAGCAGACTTTGACACACAAAGAATGATAGCAAGTCTTACTCCAGAAAGGATGCACACTCTACAACATCAGGTGAAGAGTTTAATAAGGAAAAATTGAGCACCTGCCAAACTAGTACTTCAAGTACTTAGCACTGTGGTGGCTTCAGTTGTTCCGGTACCATTAGCACACTTTTACATGAGTTTACTTCAATGGCTGCTGTCGACACAATTGTCAATCCTAGAACTTCCAATGACTCTCAAGATTTTGATAACCAATTCTTGCAAACAAAACCTTTTTATGGTGGATTCAGTCACCTCAGGTAACTCAGGGGCGTCCCTTTATGCTTCCCCATCCCTGAGCCATGGTGACCATAGACACACACCCCCCAGATGGGGGGGGGCATTATCTGGGGAAGGCAGTCCAGGGCATCTGGGTTCCTCACGAGGCTCATGTGCACATAAACATTATAAAGATGAGTGCAGTGCTTTTAGCATTGCAACCCTTTCAAGACTCTCCCTTTAGGGACAGTAGCAGTCCAGTCAGACAACATGTTGGTAGTCTGGTACATAAACAAACGAGGAAAAAACAGATCTTGCCCCATTTGTCAGGAAGCTCTAAGGGTGTGGCAATAGGCAATTTCTTCCAATTGCTTTCTGATAGCAATGCACATATAGCAGACAGGTTGAGGAGAGCTATTCTAATGCCTCACGAGTGGTTCCTCAAGTAGGATATTGTGGAGGACATCATCTAAAAATGGGGCCAGCCTTGCTGCAATCTGTTTGCCTCATACATGAATGCTAAATGGAGCTACTTTGCCCTAATCTCCCCTCCAGGCGAGTCAACGAGGGATGCACTTGTTCACGACTGGCCCTGGAACTCCTATATGCTTACCTGCCAAATACCCCTGATTCCCAAAGTATTACAAAAAACAAGTTTGTTGAAGAGAGCCATAATTCTAATTGCCCCCTACTGGCCCCGACAAATTGGGTTCTCCTTCTTTTGGCCTCATCCTTGGGATAAGCCATGGATACTGGACCCAGTTCCGGATCTGTTGACACATGCTTCAGGAATGGTTCATCCCAACTTGCACAGCCTGAAACTGACAGCTTTGCTGCTCAAATTCTATTAATAGCCAGGTTTCCTTCTCTTTCATCACCAATGAGACCTATCTTGACCTCTTCCCACATAGCTTCCACAAGGAAACTTTACAAAGGAAAATGGAAGAAATTTGTCTTTTGGGTAAACTCTGATCATGTTGATCCCTTTACTGCGCCTCTGCATTTCATTTTAGATTTTCTAGCTAAGCTTTTCACTGAAGGAGCTGCAACAGCTGCTATCGGGATTCAGTTAGCAGCAATTTCAAATTCTCATTTAGCAGAAAATGGTTCTATTATCTCTTAACAAACTCTGTAAAGCTTATCTCAAAAGGAGAACTTTATTGAGGCCTCCTTACAAGGATCTGTCTCTTCCTTAGAAATTAAAGTATGTTCTGTCTCATATAATTTACCCCCTTTTGAGTTCGCAGCCAATTGTGAATTAACATTTTTACCCTGGAAGACTATTTTTCTAATGGCTATCACAGCAAAAAGGGTTTCAGAATTGCAAGCATTATCTGTCAAACCACCATATATGATATTTCACAAAGACAGGGTCTCATTATGAACTAATCCTTCCTTTCTGTCAAAAGTTGTATTGGAAAATAATCTAAGTCCATTGATTTGCCAGTATTTTTCCAAAATTTGAAAATAGGACAGAGTATGTGTTACATTTGCTAGATGTTCATAGACAATTATGTTTTTATTTAAACAGAACCCCAGATTTCAGAAAGTCTGATCAACTATGTGTCTCCTTTTCTGACATAAGGAAGGGATTACCTGTATCCATAGTAACCTTATCTAAATGGCTTTCAGAATGTATAACCTTTATTTACAAATCCCAGGACAAACAGCTTCCACAACAAGTCAAAGTTTACTCAACCAGAGCAGTTGCTACTTCCTCAGCTTTATTAGTGAGAACCTGTATGGGCAGTATATGTGCTGCAGCTATATGGGCAAGTCCTCATACCTTTATTATTCATCACAAAGTTGATTTGGCATCCAGGAGTAGGGCCTCCTTTGGTTCTATGGTACCGAGGAATATTCTCCCTACGATTTAGGGATGCTGTCCCATCATAGAAGGTTACTAGGCTAATGGCCCTGACGCCCTTACAAGCCTAGCCAAGAGTTTATCCCCCCAAAAAAACTGAGTCAGTACCTGTTGCCCCTGTCAGTGAGGTAGACAGGTGGAACCCCTGGGACAAATTTGTGGTTTTCCATCCACTCATCAAGGTTGTACTTGAAGAGGGTCAGCGAGGTACTCTGATGTATATGGGAAGTTTATTCCAGAGACTGGACAGCCTCTGGGAGACAAACCAGTCTCTCAGCAGGTTTTGTTGATGTTGCATATTAGATTCAGGCTTTTCGAGCAGGTAATGCTCTAGGAGTTAGACTTATGGATATGGTGCATCTCTACTAGGGCAGGGTCCAAGATTGCCTTGTAGGCGAGACCCAGATCACCTCTAAGCAACCTGCACGATACTGAGTAGAGTGATAGTAATGTGAGCCTGTCCGCATATGACAGATGTTGGAGGCCATGGATTCTCTTTGTGAGGTATTTCTGTGGCCTTTCCAGTTGGTGTAGATGTTTGGAGAGGTACATACCAAACGGGGCGTTATACTCAGTTATTGGTCTAATGAGGGAGGAGTATAGAGAGGTAATAACCTCATTTTTCTGGATGCAGTCCCTTTACTTATGAGATGAACCAATAAAAGGCTTTTCTGACCACTTCCACCACATGATGGTCGAATGTGAGATTGTTTTCAACCTGAGTGCCTGGGTCTCTCACCACAGGTTGTGTGTTTAGGGGGTTGTCTTGATTGTGGTAATCAGTAGGGGCCGTGTTTTTGCCGAATGGTTTGATGGTACATTTTTTTTGCATTTAGCTTAAAGCCATGACGTTGGCACCAGTCATTAGTTGCTGTGAGACCCTTTTCCAGTATGTAAACATCATTTGGGGAGTCAATGACCGCACCAAACTTAGAGTTGTCTGCAAACATGGTTGGCCACAGGTCTTTTGTCTTTGCCTGCACCTCCAAGAAGTAGATGCCAAACATTAGGAGTCCTAGGGCATATCCCTGGGGAACTCCACTAGTGACAGGTCTGCTGTGTGAGGTAGAGGTGCGTATTTTGACCTTAGTGAGGATAAAGGGGCGATTGGACAACATCACATAAAGAAGTCATGTACTCGCCATAACATTCCTTGTCTGCTGTCCATTTCCACCTTTATTCTCACAACCCACCCACCTACCTATCCTACCTTTGCTCCTGGGAGACCGGGTTCTCCTAATTGGACTGTTATGGACTCCATGACTTCAGAATGGCTTTTTCTTATCTACATATTCTGATACTGCACTAACACACTTTTTTCTCAGGGGCATTTTTTTCTAACAGGCAAATAAGATCTGAGGTATTTGGGAGGTGCATTTTGAGATAGGGAGAGTACCCACAAGCTTGTTGAAGGCTTCAAGCTTTGGTAAAGGCAGAGATGGATCTGATGGATCGGATCTGATCCCATCAGTGAGAATAAAGATGGAGATGGACAACACACATGGAAAGTTATGGTGAGTACATAACTTTTTTTCTACAAACTTATGCTGGTTTTTATCCTACAGGTTGTGTTCCAAGAAAACCCTCCCACTGCCACAGCTTTCAGGTTTATGGGTCTGTCATTTATCAGTTTTGTCACACCCCCCCCCCCCCCCAGTGATCTTATTAAAAGCTGATCATCGCTGAGACTAGATGAGGAGCTGTATAAGAAGAGTCTCCAAATACAGACTATGTAGGATCCCAGGATGTACATCAGGACTTTTCCCCTTGTCTTCCCTTACCTCCCTGGGCTTGCATTCTATGGTTTCCCCTTATGTGACTATGAGGTGCCCCCTTCTTCCCACTTCTAGGTTGACAGTGTGCCTTCATTTTTCCTTCTTGGCGACGTAGCAAAGACTTTGAATTGTTTTTCTTTTTTGCCCATCTTCACTATAATCTTCCCCAGATTTTAGTATGCTGCGCTAGGCTTCTTTACCTTGTAAACTCAAGTGCATTTGAAGCTTAATCCCAAGTAACAGAAAAAAACATGTTTAGCAGGGCTGGGTAGGCAGTACTGCACTGCAAATCAACACCAACTTTCATTCTCCTTTGTTTTTTTTTTTTCACAAATAAATTGAAACATGTTGCGGTTCAAAACATGCTTGCTGACCCAATGTGTACAACATGAGAACCTGCTGTGCTTTTAAGAGCTATAAAATGCAACACAGCTATTTCATTGTTGTATAGATTTATTTTGCACCGCACTTCTGTTAGTTCATGGTCAAAATAGCCCTCCCCATAAGCCCACATACTTTGGTAGCTGTACCCAGCAATTAAGTTACAAGTGCTTAATATTCTCACTATGTTATACATTGTGCATAAGTTGCCAAATTTCCTTTGCTACACATTAAAGATCTACTGGAAAAAAAGAGAAAAAAATATGAAATTATTAATACTGCTCCAAAAGTCCTATTATTAAGAGAGCACTACAGGTAGAAGCTGAAAGAATGCATTTTTGTAAACCTGCCAGCACAATAACTAATTTTATTTATTTCCTAATGAGAGCCCTCATGGAAGCAGACATTCAGGTGTGATTTTGCTTTCTAGAAAAGCTGTTTTTGTGTTTATGATGTGCTGTAAGGGTGTAGTTGATGAGATTGTATTTTTTCTACTCCATGATGTCGGATCAGTCACATTCATTTAGAATGGAAGTAGTGAGGAAATAACTGCCAAGTGTTAGAATCTTTAGTAAAAAATATCAGTGACATTTTTTGTAGAGGCTCTTACGTATATGTTTGTTTTAACGTTTCTGAACAGTTCTTTATAAAGGTTGCATAAATAACGGAGATAACGTAGCTTTTTGAAAAAGTGATACTTTATAAGTTTCAGGACTAGTCTTCATTCTCTGCATCAGCCAGTGTTGTATTTCTTGCTTTGCAAAGTTCAGCTAATTAGTGAAGTTGCTTTCTGCGCTTACCAGATTTATTCGCATCCAGACTTGAAATGATTTAACAGGTTTATCACCCAATAAAGTGAAAGAATGCAGCTTTATACAGCAGCACAGTGTCGGATCTGTGACTAAGCCTTAATTGCTTCATGACATCAGTGGGTATGAAATATCCAAAAAAAAGGTATTCGAAGACTTTGCTGTGATTATTTTCCTTAACAAAATGCTTTAAGATGTGATAGGTGTTGGGATCCAGTAGCAAGGGAGACAAATTTTTAACAAAAGTGTCATAAGTTTACATTCATCCACAGCATGGTTTGCACTAAGAAAGCTGATTTGGATAGAAGTGCTACAGTGGGGGAAACTGCTAAGTCATGCTGTTTATGAGAAAGTATGGAGATCATCCTATAAGGATGGAAATATACTCTAGAGAAAAGAGATTTTGCATTTTGGACATAGTTGTCCTTTAATGTAATAGGCAAATAAGGCAAAACAGCATATTTTGCTTATTTTGCCTTATTGGCCTACCAGTCATCTCCTCTCTGTTGGCCAGTTAACCCATTTGTTCCCTGATCAAAGAGACAAAGTTGGCCAAGATGAGACTGTCTTTAAGGCAGCCATCATGGATGGTTTAAGCTTTTACTTTCAATGCCCTACCTGTCTATGTGAGCTCACCTAAGCAGACAAAGGAGCAATGGATTGATTGTCCTGACTGTCCCTCACTTCTGCAAGGGACATTACTAGCAAGCCGCAATGTCTCCAACTCTGAGGCATGGGAAATGGTGTCCCTGGTCTCTACCATGGAAAATGCACCCCTGTGTGTACTCCCTCAGATCCTCCAACACCCCCCCGCCCATCCTCTGGGAGGTGAGCAGACTATGTCCCTATACTCCTGTCCTTTCCTGCTTGACTTCTCTAGTTCCAGGGCCTCTAAATGACTCCAACAACCTGGGTCACAATCAGGGCTCCATCCCTGTGTGCCACAGAACAAGGCAAAAATAGCGATTTTTATGGAATATAGTAATATGATCACTTAAGTATATCACTTGCATTAGAAACTGAATAAACACACACTGTCTTCCAGAATAAGAATGCTGAGAAAATGTACATTAATTCTGCAGGCTAAACTTAAATGCTTAATCATTTTGGTCTGTAGTTACAGTATATATCTAACTGTAGTAATTTAAAATCACTTTTACAGAAAAGGTGTCATAAGAATTGATGAGCTGTTATTCACAAATTGATGTTGATTTGATTGTAATGCATTGTGTTAATAGTGAAGTGAAATACTGCCTTTTTGTGTGCTGTTGAATTATAATGTAGATGATGGGGGTAATGCATTAGAACATAGTGTTTTTCAGGATGCATCTTGGAACTTAATTGTGAGGCTCAAGCTTTTACTAATTTTATGAAGTATTGGGACTCTTTCTGCAATGTGTACACTTTCACATCCTGTATAAGTTGTATTTTATGGATGTCTTACTAGGACAATGCAATTTTATTTGTTTTTCAGTAGCTTATCCATAAACTTTTACTTTATTGATCATGCCCATTGTAGTGGAGTGTATCTACTGATATTTTTTGGATCTGTTTGTTTCTTGGCTACAGCTGAATTTTACTCCCTTGTACCATATTTATTTATTTTTTGCAAAAAACGTATTTGTTGCACCTTCTTAAAGATGAATTAGCTTACAGTTGCAATAAATTTTTGCCGAAAGATGATGATACATATACTAATGCTGTATTATGATTGGCAAGCTGGGTTCACTGAACTGCTGTAATTCATGCATGCTGAGGTACCTCAGTAATACTATTTGGAGTTGTGATGCCATGAGGGAAATTTGAAATGTGCTATGTTTTGCATCATGTTTTCTTAATGTAGACTGTAACACATTTGTAAGTCATAAGCAAGTTTTGCAAAATCTGCAACTGAAACTCTGTTCTGAGATTGCGTTTATAAGATGTCTTTAACAATAACAAAAGCATTGCCTGTGTTCTTTTTTGTGTTATAGAAGATATGGAAACTGGGGCCTTGAACTGCTGAAAAATGCAAGAATTGTTTCTGATTTGGAGAGGGCAATCAATTCATTGCTTGCATGTAGCTGCAGGGGAAGACATAAATGGGTTCCGTCAGGAAATTGTTGAACTTAAGGTTATAAAAATGCCAGCAGTAACAGCAATGTATGAGAGCTTGTTTACTTTTGTGTATCAAGAAAACCTGAGTTAATTACCTGTGGTTCTTTGCAAACAGAATGTAAGCTAAAATATTCGGGCAAGTGTAGAAAAAGACATTGCTGCTGGAATACCTTGTGATCTTATCTGTGTAAGTTGCTGTCTGTATCTTACTGTCTAATATTCTAAGAACAGCTCAGTTAGATTCAGTATTTTTGAGATAAACTGATTTAGGGTGTTAAATTTTTTTTATTTATTCATTTTAAGATGATTTTCCTCTTATTTATATCAGAGGGTGTTACTTAGTACTGTAGGTCGCCATACTACCAGTTATCTGCCTGTAGTTCTTCAGACTGCTGTAAAAGTTTTTAGTTAGTGCTCAAGTGTGTGTCTGCTACTGGTTGATTCCTAGCTATAACATTGGTGGTGAAGTAGTACTTGGCAGGATGAAAGCCGTGGATAATGGAGAATTGTTTGAAAGGCAATAAAGAAGAGACCCCTGGAAATGACTGCATTGATAATACACTTCCTAAAAGTAGACTCAGGGGCAAGGGTCTGGGAACACATAATGATAGTAACCTGAACTTTGACCGCCATGTGTCTACTGTGGCAAGAAAATCATTCTACGTTGCACAACCTATAAGTAAGGGCATGGCTTCCAGGTCTAAGGAGGTCATTGTCTCATCAGACCACTCACTGAGTACAGAACACACAGTGGCATGCATCTGACCAGGCACGTGAAACAGCCTGAGAGACTACAAAGAGTGCAGGTAGTAAACAACAAATCTGAAGTAGTTAACTTCATTTGTCCATCAACCTATGGGTTATCAGATCCATATCGGATCCGAGCCGGCAGCTTCCAACAGCTAAGATCCGAGCTCCAAGCTCCTCCTCCGTACCCAATAATTCCCTGCTATCCCCTTCCTGACCCCAGATCTAGTTTTCCGCGGTTCTCTCAGCAGCTTGATCGAGCTTCCAGGCGTGGTGGTTGTCGGATTTGTGAGAAAAATCTCCTTTTCTTCTTAGTTTTTTTAACAAATTTTGTGTGTGTGGTATTTAATAGTTCCCCAGTAGCATTAACGTTTTCTATCGGTGTTTAGTTATATTTTTTTAGTGTTATTCCCTCCCCCTCATGTGCGCGTTAGGGTGTGTGGTTTTGGGTCCTAGCGAGTATGTTTTCTTTTGTAGGTATGGCGGAGGTACCCAAAACATTCTTTTCAAAGTGTACTGAGTGTGGCCATAAGCTGTCTCCAGCGGATGGCCACACTCAGTGCGTTTTATGCCTTGGGGTTGAACATCTTCCCACCGGCTGCACTATTTGCGCAGCGTTCAACCTCAGGGCCCTCAAGGACCGGAGGTCGAAGCTGATTCTGGTGGGACTTCTGCCTCCGGACCCGGCTTCGTACTCCGGTCCCTCCGTGGCACCGTCACTTGCTATTCCCCTTCCCCTGGCCGGGACTCAACCTCCCACCTTGGGCCAGGCAGAGAGGGAAGCCAGAAAGGAGAAATGCCAGGAAAAGCACCACAAGCGGCGGGCCGAAGCTTCTGCATCGGCCCCGCCAGCCAAACGGGTTTCTCCTCCTAGGGCCTCTGAGTCTTCTCCTTCCCGGCTCCGATCTCCCCGCTTTTCACCGGGGCCGGAGGAGGAGGAGACCTGGTCGCCTTCAAGGTCATCGAGGTGGCACTCCTGTCCCGCCTCAGTGGCCTCATCAAGGTCTACCCGGAGTTTGTCCGATGAAGACTTGGACCGGAAGATGCGTAGGTTTCTCCAGGACCAGCTGCAGATGGGAGTGCTCCTGCCCCCCCACCCTCTGGGGAGGGAGCTTGACCCCCTTTTTCGCCATGATTGCTCCTTCTCCGACCCACTACCGGGGTTCGGAGTCTTCGGAGCCGGGTAGTGTCGGAGCCGGGGGACTGTCTGCGCCGATAGTATTGGGTACTTCGGCGCCGATGGCGCCTTCGAGTCTGTCGGGTCCATTTTCTTTGGATCTGAGCTCTCGGAGCCGAGAGCTGAGCTTTAGATCCGGAGGTGTCAGTATGGCCTCGGCTCCGTCTCGGTTGGAGCATGCTGGCCCTTCGGATCCGACCACATTGGCGCCGGCTCCGATCCGCACGTCGGATCCGAGGAAGGGTCTGCTCTCGGATCCTAGGGAGAGCAGCTCTCCTTCGGCGTTCAATGTCGTGGAGAGGGTTCTGTCAAGGGATTCCAGGCCCCCGTCTTCAGCTACGGCTCCACCCTGCACTCCCTCTCAGACGGGTCCGCCTTCCATCACCTGGCCTCAGGGACAGCCTGCTCAGACGTCCCAGATAGTTCCCTTGCTGGAACAGGATGTGGTTGGTGAGGCCTCTTCGGACAGCCCCCCCCCGAGGAGGTCCCTCACAAACGCAAGTGCAAGAGGAGGCACTTGGGCTCCCCTGAGTCCCTGACAGAGGGCACAGACTTGGAGGAAGGGGAAGGTTCCCCAAGGTCACCCCCCGGAGACGTCTTCTTCGGAGACATCATGGAGATGCTTCGGATCAGAGGGGGGTGGTCTGCCCCAAAACCTTCCTCTGACGAGTCTGTGTTTCTGGAGGCATTTGAAGCAGGCCCGTCTACCTCTTGGGTGTCCCCTCCCACTGATCCCCTGGTAGACTTGATTACTACCAGGGCATGGAAGGAACCGGACATTGTGGAGCCCATTCCAAAAAGGCCAGACAAAATTCTCAGCCCCCCTTCGGACAGGTCATGTTGGAGCAAGGGAGCCCTAGTAGATGCCATTTTGGTGGCGGCCGCCACCAAAAGGGAACTGGCCCAGGAGAGTTCCTCGGTTCATCCTCTAGACAAAGAGTCTCGGATGATGGACCGTCTGGGGAAGCGGGTGTTCGCTTCAGCCACCTTTTCTGTGAGGTCGCTGAATTATATGGCATACGTGACACGGCTCCAGCAGGATCTTATCAAAGAATACGCTGGGTCACCCCAGAGTCCATGTCGGCGGAGGACAAGAAAGTGTACTCTATCCGA
The DNA here is from genome assembly GCF_019279795.1 of Protopterus annectens. Classification (NCBI taxonomy): domain Eukaryota; kingdom Metazoa; phylum Chordata; order Ceratodontiformes; family Protopteridae; genus Protopterus; species Protopterus annectens. The sequence continues at coordinate 406,878,483 of NC_056734.1, read as the reverse complement.
ATGGCCACTCTCAAATCTATCTCCAATACCTCTATGCGGTTACTATCCCATGCCACGGAAGGAGCCGCTAGAGCTAGCGGAGCGGGCGTCGTCCTACCGCAACAGGCGTGGCTCCGTCATTGTGATTTCGCAGAACCCTTTAAGGTGTCGTTCGCAAATGCCCCGTTTGATGGTTCTGCCCTTTTTGGCAAGACCGTACGCGACACACTGGTCCAGAGCGAAAAAGACGGGAAGACGTTGTCTGCCATTGGAGTCTGCTTCTCTGCTCCCCAGAGGTCCTTCTCCAGGAACCAAAAGGGACAGAAGAAGATGTGGTTCCGGAAGTCTCAACAGTCCCGTTTTGCTGTGGACCCCTCATCCTTCAGAGGCAGAGGAGGACAGGGTGGATGCCGCCCTAGAGGCAGAGGGAGCCTGAAGAACTTTGGGTCCAGAGAACCTTTCTCTGATTGGCCTGCGCAGCAACCCTGAGGGGTTACCCGACTGCTCCACTCTGGGGGCATTCGGGGGGCGTTTCTCGAGGTACCTGGCAGCTTGGGAGTCCATTACATCAGATCGCTGGGTGCTTCAGATCATATCTAGAGGCTACAAGATCCCCTTTCTCAATCCCCCTCTCAGTTCCCGAAGCCTCCCCGATGTCCCACCCAATCAAAGGGAGGCGGCAGCCGAGGAAATACTCCAGCTGCTAGAAAAAAGAGCAATCCAGCACGTCCCCCCAGACCAGTCTGGATCAGGCTTTTACTCCAGGTTCTTCTTGGTGCCAAAAAAGACAGGGGACCTAAGACCAATCCTCGATCTGTCCTTCCTGAACCTGTCAGTAGCCAAAGAGAAGTTCCAGATGGTCACCCTTCAATCCATTCTCCCCCTTCTGCAGGAGAACGACTGGATGTACTCCATAGACCTCAAGGATGCATACTACCACATTTCGATGGACAGACGATCCAGGAGGTTTCTCCGCTTCTGGCTGGGAGACAGCCTTTACCAATTCAGGGTCCTTCCCTTTGGTCTCACCACAGCTCCCAGGGTGTTCACCAAAGTGTTAACTGTTATAGTGGCCCACCTGAGACTCCAGGGAATTCAGGTCTTTCCATACCTGGATGACTGGCTCCTGACCGCCCCCACCAGGCATCTACTTTGCACGGCCAGGGATTACTTTCTCCATCTAGCTCCCCGGCTGAGGATCACGATCAACATCGGAAAATCTTCCCTTCTTCCAACTCAAGTCCTAGATTTCATCCGAGCCAGATTGAACACCAACCAGCTTCTAGCCTTCTTGACTCCGGACCGGCTACGAACTCTGAAACTCCATGTACTGGCCCTTCTACAATCCCCAGCTCCCCCTGCGGAATTGGTCCTGAGGGCTCTAGGTTCGATGGCGACAACCATCAACCTACTACCCATGGCACGCTTAAACATGAGAGTTCTTCAATGGACCTTACAAGTCCAGTGGTCCTTGCTGCTACATCCCCTGAGCTTCCCCGTTCCTCTCAGCAGGGTGTGCAGGAAAGCCCTCTTATGGTGGCACCAGTCCCCGGACCTCCAGAAGAGGCGCCCCTTCTCGGTGTCCCCTCCTCTAGCCACGGTGACCACGGACGCCTCTCGCCGCTGGTGGGGGGGGGCACTGCTTGGGCTGGACCGTCCAAGGCACATGGAATCATTCGGAGACCTCATTGCATATCAATGTCTTAGAGATGAGAGCGATGCTTTTGGCGTTGCAAGCACTTCAAAGCCTTCTTCCCTTGGGGACAATTGCAATCCAGACAGACGACATGTCGGTCGTCTGGTATATCAACAAACAAGGGGGAACCGGGTCCTATCTACATTGTCGGGAGGCCATGAGAGTGTGGGAATGGGCTATGTCCACCAACCACTTTCTCTTAGCGATGCACATTCTGGGATGGTCCAATATTTTGGCAGACAGACTGAGTCGCTCCATCCTCTCACCGTACGAGTGGTCTCTGAATCCGAGAGTGGCGAAGCAAATCTTCTCCAAATGGGGTCAACCTCGTTGCGATCTTTTCGCCTCTCCTTCAAACGCAAAGTGCAGCTACTACTTCGCTCTAATTCCCCCACCCAGGGAATTCCCCAGAGATGCTCTGGTGCATGTTTGGCCACCTGGTCTACTTTATGCTTACCCTCCTCTGCCCCTGATGCTAAAGTTTTTACAGAAAGCCAAACTGTTGGGGAGCAGAATAATCCTCATTGCCCCATTCTGGCCTCGTCAAGCTTGGTTCCCATATCTGTGGTCTCATCTAGTGAATCCCCCATGGATTCTAGATCCCATCCCGGATCTGATCTCTCACCCATCAGGCCTGTCAACCCCGAATCTGGGCAACCTCAAGCTCACAGCTTGGTTGGTCCAGTTCCAGTGATAGCTAGGACTCCGGGTATCTCGTCCCCTGTCAAGGCTATTCTAGTAGCCGCTCACAAGCCATCTACTAGAAGAATTTGTAATAACAAATGGAAGTGTTTTTCTATTTGGGCGAAGCATCGGAACTTGGACCCCTTTACAGCTCTGTTGCCAGCAGTACTAGATTTTCTGTCAGGGTTATTCGACCAAGGTGCTAGCCCTTCTATGGTCAAAGTCCAGTTGGCCGCAATCTCTCATTATCATGTTGGCAGTGATCTCGGCCCTTTGACTTCGTCCAAGTTATGTAAGACCTTCCTAAAAGGCACCTTCCTACTAAGACCTCCAGTAAAAGATGCAGTCCCTCCTTGGGATTTAACTCTTGTACTTCAGTCTCTAACAGCTCCTCCCTTTGAACCTGTGACTTCAGTGGATCTGAAATACTTATCTTGGAAGACAGCTTTTCTTGTTGCCATAACTTCGGCCAGAAGGGTCTCGGAGCTTCAAGCCCTTTGTGCCAAGCCACCATATTTGATTTTTCACAAAGATATAATCGCACTCAGGTCCAACCCCTCCTTTCTGCCCAAAATTGCGTCAGAGTCTAATATCAATCAATCTATTAATTTACCAGTCTTCTTCCCAAATTATCAGAACAAGGGTGAATACAAGTTGCGCTCTCTAGACGTACGTAGGCAACTAAAATTCTATTTGCACAGGACAGCTGATCACAGGAAATCAGACCAGCTTTTTGTATCCTTTGCTAAGTCCTCTTTGGGAAAACCTGTATCAAAAGTCACATTGTCCAGATGGATTTCCCAATATATTCTCTTGGCGTATGAGAGTTCTGACCGGCCTGCAACTCAAGGAGTCCATGCCCAGTCTACTCTATCGATTTCTACCTCTGCGGCTTTTCGATCTAGTATGTTGTTGGATGACATTTGTTCAGCAGCCACTTGGGCTTCATCTCATACTTTTATAAATCATTACAAGTTGGATATTGTTTCCAGAGGGAGAGCATCCTTTGGCTCTGCAGTGCTCCGGAACATCCTTCCATGAGGACCTCCCAAGAATCAGGTAGCTGGGGACTCTGTCCCATAGGTTGATGGACAAATGAAGTTAACTACTTCAGATTAAGAAGTTATGTACTTACCATAACGTTCCATCTGAGTAGGTAAACTTCATTTGTCAGCAACCGTCCCTCCCTCCGTCCCCCTAACCTATATGGATGTTCAAAGGACTCCTGCTTTCATGGCGTATTGTCTCCAGGTTAGAGTATGGAGGTGGTTCTTGGTATCGTATGGTTTATGGATAAGCAAACTCGATCTGAGGTCAGGAAGGGATAGCAGGGAATTATGGGTAAGGGGGAGGAGCTTGGAGCTCGGATCTTAGCTGTTGGAAGCTGCCGGCTCGGATCCGATATGGATCCGATAACCCATAGGTTGATGGACAAATGAAGTTTACCTACTCAGATGGAACGTTATGGTAAGTACATAACTTCTTATTCACTGAACAACAGAATAGTAATGTCTTTCGGCTTTTCCCAGAAGAAAAAAATAAAATAAACCACAGAGAAAGTGAAAAACACCAACTGCAGAAGCATAAAATCCAAAATTGTTTAATACTCCAGCGCCTTGGCTAGCAAGCCTTTCACAGAGTTAACATCACAGCAGCACAAGCTACACTTAAATAACAAATATCACATAATTAATTAATTAAGTAAAGCAATTAAACACTAATAATTAACAGTTAGTGCAGAAACGCCTTCCACTCCAGTTCTTTGTTTAAACCTTGAGGCACCAAAGTGCCAAACTTTAAAATGCAGACTGCTTCTTTATGTAACAGTTTATTTTTAAGTGCAACATCATCCTTAATCAAAATACATGCTTTTAAACTGGTAAACAACAATTCCTATGCAGACCATCTCAAAGACATAACACTTTACATACAAACTTTTTTGTTGCATATCCATAAAACAAATATCAGAAATACTCATTCTAAAGACCTGAACTGTGGTGGTGGTGCTGCTGTAGTGTTGTTGCCTCACAGACGTTGTCCTGTTCGATTCTCAGTTAGAGCGTCTTCTGTGTGGCGACATGCGTGAATTGGCGTTCCTTCGTTGAAGGTTGTGCGTTAGGCCCTGCAAGTCGGCATGTAAAAATCTACTGCTAATCATTAGCGGACCAGAGTTCTGCTGTGGCGACCCCCTAACCGGGAAAAGCCGAAAGACACAACAACTGATTCTAAAGACCTAACCCTACTCTGTGACTTAAACAGGACATGTTGGAGGGATAGATCTGTCTTGAAGATTACCCCTTCCCTTGAAGAGGCTTTCTTTCCATGAGAAGCCAAGCTCATCCCTAACTATATTCAAATATTACTTGGACCAGTGGGTGGGAAATCGCAAATTTACCTCTGATTTGGCACCCATGTCCCTAATGGACAGGGGCAGCCTGTGAATGCTTGAAGTTTACAATTCCATATCGTAATCATAACATTCCATGAGGTTTTTACACGTCAGCTGGATTTTGGTAAATTTGGGGTAAATTTGGCTAGGCTTACAATGGCCGTTGGGCTGATAACGTAGTGACCATTTATGAAGACACTGACATTCACAGAGAATATGATGAGAATGGGGGCCTTGGGAGCTAGGCCAAAGAATCAGTTCAGTAAGTGGCTAGTGTATGCGTTGTGTATTCCTACTCTGTGGATGTGAGAGATCCCATACCTAGGACAGCAATGCATATTCACTGTAGGCTATCAAGAGCAAGCTGTGTTTAGTAAGTTTAGTGAGTCAGGTTTATGTTCTTATCTGCTTTAAGCTGTTGTAGTGCCAGTGGCACGACTCAAGACACCATCCTCCTGGTGGCCATTAAACCTGTTTGTGAGTAGTGGATCATGTATGTAACCTCTGTCCTTCAGATATGTAGTGTTACAATGGTTGGCAGTGGTGCGATTCGGACCCTATCAGGACCATACTGGTAGTCACAGGAATGCTATTTTTTTTTCTTTGTGCCATTTCCCTTTTGTATTGATTTGTCACTAGGGTGGACATCCAGCAGTGGCTCCTATGCGGTTGCTGTAGCACCATAACCGTGGCTCCTATGTGGTTGCTGTAGCACCATAACCAGAGTGCCTTGATAAAGTAGAAATAAAATAAAAGCAGTTGTCTTTTATCTTCTGTTGCCATTACAAAGTATGCGGCATGAATGACTGTAGAACACACTTGAATTTGCGACGTAACAAAACACAAATCTGACCTTTAGTCTAAAAGTTAATTTGCTTTTGTCATGTTGCATTGTGAGAAAGACTACTCAGGTTTAGCAGGGAGTCATAAGTACAAATACATCTGGCAAACAGTCAGCTGGTAGAACAAAACCATTTATATATGTACAGTGACTGTTATAATTTTACTATATCAGTGAAAGATTCTGAATCTGCTGAGTTGCAGGATTGCATTTTGACTAACCGTTGTGTAATCCATGCATCCATCCATCCATCTACAACCCTGTTTTTCCCTGTTTTGCTCATGGTGTCAGGGTGTCACTTCAATAAAGGTATTTTTTTAATATGCAATGGCAAATGGCAGAGTCCTTTGAGCATTGCTTGGTTTACAGCTCCTTTGCTTTCAAATGTAGACAGTTTTCTTTTTATTCGAAAACAGAATAACGATATAAGTAAGTAAGAAATATAAATGACAAGCATTGATAAAAGCAGAACCTAGCAACAACAGTATCACAAATCTGTAGGCATTGTAGCATAAGAACTGTCAGAAGTAGATAGAATAGGCATCTGGATAAGCAATCGGTAATGCCCTGCAGGGTGTGTGTGATTGTGTAAATTATGCCTGCCTAGGGGGAAGGCCTCTACACCCCTGCAAGTGCATTGTTTGCACAATAACTCACACTCTGGAGGGCATTGTTGTGCTTAGAGAATGGGCTAAGCACAATCTGGTAAATTGTATTTTTTTTTTCTTTTTAATTACTATGTATATATATATATTTTTTTTTTTGTAAAATAGTTCCTCTACCTAATGTTTCAAACTTGCTGTGTAGTATAGTTATTGGATGTATTTTATATGTAAAATATGTCTGGTAAATATTTAATGTTTAGCCACTATCTGTCCTTGTCTCTCACACACACACAAAAGTACCTTTAAAAGCACACAATTAAACTCATTTAATAGTTTCATACCTACAGGCCTGTCAACTGTCCAGATTTTCACAGAATTCCAAGATTTCTTGTTTCATTTCTTTGGTTTGTTCCTCATAAAATTTTTGGTTTGATGGCAAATGATTGGGGGTTGAAGCTATTAAATAATGAATTACATTCGAGATTCAGACTTTCATATGCATCAGAAAATGCATGTTAACATAATTCCTGTTATTATAGCAACTTTGTGGTTTTATAAGAGCAATATTTCAAATCTGTCCCTGTTTTTGAGACATTGCTGCACACTATTTTAGGCTTTGTCCGGATTTCTTGAGCCAAAGAGGTTGAGAGGTATGCATACCTCTTAATTGTAAATGAGTTGCATCCACTACTCGATCAGTTCCTCTCACACATGCACAGACACCCACTGTCATGGATGCAAGCATCCATGCACACACACACACACGCACTCTTTGTTGTTGTGTCTTTCGGCTTTTCCCGGTTAGGGGTTGCCACAGCGGAACTCCGGTCCTCTAATGATTGGCAGTAAATTTTTACGTGCCAAGTTGCCAGCCCCGACGCAAAACCTTCAACGAAGGTATGCCCATTCACGCATGTCTCCACACAGAAGACGCTCTAGCTGAGAATCGAACCGGACAGCGTCTTACTGTGAGGTGACAATGCTACCACAGCACCACCACCGCAGTATAATACACACTCTTCCTATTTTTAAAAATAAAAGAAATACACACTCTTTGTATTTTTTATAATTATCCATTTCTTTTAAATTTGCACTAAAACAGCAAAAGTGTTGCTGAGCAAGTGTAAAATAATGCCGTATCAATCTCACTCACTTTCATGCATTCATACACTTTCACATAGACACTTTTCTTTCTTTTTTTTTTAATTTTACTTTTTTGTTTAATTTTACAGCACTGAACATCAAACGCACTGCTTAGCAAGTGTAAAATAATGACAGATGTTATCTCCATTACAATTTGAGCTCCACGGCAGCTTAATGTGCTGCCGTGAAGCTTTTTCATTGGGCATTACCTGTACATTAACATCCTCGTGGAGAACGTTCATTCTCCTGTCAGAGTGCAGTGTGTAGATCGCCCATTCTCTAAGGCTTAATAATAAACGGTGAGATGACTGACTGTTGAAACTAGATTGTAATGCCTAACTAATTGTATACTGTCTTTAGGCAAAAAGGCATGCAAGGTGTGATCCCATAACAAAAGAAGTGAATAGCACATCCCTCAGGCATCTACAGACTTAAAAGTGGTTAAAGTGTGACACCCATTCTTGCACAGAAAGCAAGGTTATTTTTTATGAAATTTAACATGCTAGAAACTCTGAGCCACATTAGTGATCTCCATTTTAGAAGCATTGTAAAGCCGAACTATCACTGATAACTAAAGTAGCCAAATTTTCTGTGGTTTAGACAGTTCATTCCCATCTTGGTGTTCACCTAGTGTCCAGAAATGAAGCTGAGTGGGGAAGATCAAGATCTAAGGCCTGGGCTAGTAACTTGGGTCATTCTGTTCACAGAGCCATGACTCTATTACAACTTCAAAACATATGAGCTTTGTTTGCTGATTTGTGTGGACAGGCTAAACACTTCCCATTTTTATAATGGCCCTTGTCTGCCATTCGAGCTGGGGTCTAATACCCCTGGAAAACCACCCTCAACCAATGAGTCAAAAGCTGAGGCATTTTAAAGAGTATGGTGTTGTGTTTCAAAGCTAATATTGGTTTTCCCATGTGAAAATCGACAGCTATGGTCAACAATTAATGTTGTGGATCTGGGCACAGAGCAGGAATTTGGTTATAATACTATTCAGTTCTGCTGCTTTCTGGCTTCAGGCTTGTTACTGCATAGTGTGCCCCTTTTCTGACTCCTATATGTGTGTGACAAGAAGATTAATCATTGTGAACTTAGGATCCATTAGAGTGCAGTGTTTTTGTACAATTTATTCTTGGCAAAAGCAGTATAGGTTTATAGGTGTATACTAGGCTAATGGACCTGGAGTCTTTCCAAGCCTTGGCTCATAGGATTACCCTGGCATCATGACACGCGACCTTAGTTCCCAGTGCCTCTGTTGAGTAGAGCCACTGGAGTGATCCCCGGGGTGAATTTTCTATTTCCCATCCACTCATCAAGATTTCTCTTGAAGAGTTCCAGTGAGGTGCTCTGTTTGACATGTATGGGAAGTCTGTTCCAGAGCAAGGGCAGTCTCTGGGTTATGAACCTGTCCCTCTAGCATGTTCTGTTGATTGTGGTAATGAGGTTGAGGTCTCTGGAGCGTGTGGTGTGGAGAGATTGGGATCTCTTTAGATGTAACATTTCTAACAGAGCTGTATCAGACATGGCTTTGTAAGTCAAGCAGAGATCGCCTCTAAGTAGGCAATATGAGAGAGAATAGTTGGAGTTTTTTGAGTCTGTCCACATAGGACAAGTGTTTCTGTTAGCAATGTAGAATTATGCTCATATTCAGAAAATTTGCTCATAGTTGTGTAAAAATGGAGTGTACTGTGATTAGAAATAAATGTGATCCATGCGTGAAGAAGAAGAAATGGATATTACTGTTGAGAAAAATGACTAGGTTAGGAGGGCTACCAGTAATGTTCTGTCTCATTTCCTGTTACTTTGTTACAAGCAACAATGTTTGATTACACTAAAAATTGAGACATTTCATATACAGCATGTTTTTGTAATAATTTGTCACTTTGTTACACAGTACAGTTCCTCCTGAATGCTGTTTTGATGCAGTTGTGCTCTTGCAGTTTCTTTGTAGCATGCATGATGTATAGATATAATAGAAGTGTGTGTATGTGTGGGCGCATGCACGTTGAGCTTGAGTGATGGATACTTTGGATTATGCAGTTCTAAAGAGATGGATTGTGAAAGGGGTATTCTCACACACATTATTGCTGCACTGCTGTCAGAAAGAAGGGACAGCTAGTTAGGCTTGTGCAGGTTATTGAGCACAGTTAGAAAATTCAGCATAACCCAGCATAGAATTTTGAACTTGCTGCTATTACATGAATGTAGTAAGTTGAAAAACACCCTGCAGTCCAAACAGCCACTGACAAAACAACGACCTTCTCACCTGCAGAACAGCAGGATACAAGTAATGTCACTCTACATAGGAAAGTCATTAGGTAGTTGAAGTAATGACAGTGATATACATGAATGAAATGGCTGGGGGATAAAGCTGTTAAAACCACCATGGCTTCTGGGGACCCGGCAGTCTCTAGATCTGGGACCCAGTTCATTTATTTGCTACTCACACTTGGCCACATGAGATGTTATTTTTCTGTTATACTATAGTATTCAGTATGATGTACTGAGAGTTTTAGTCTTCAGCCTCTCTATTTTTGATACAAAAGCTCTGAGTTTTCTTACTGTTGTGTGTTCTCCTGAAACTACCATGTTTCCTTGTACCAAGATCAGATGTATGGTGTATGAGTAAGGAGACTGAAGCTTTGTATGTTAACCAGACACACTACATCCTTGGCAGGATTTGTCCCATATTGTAATGGCTACTGCAGCAGTGATCTAGTCAAGCATCTACTGTTTTGGTAAGTAAACTACACTCTGCACTACATTTTTTGTTTTATTAGATTTCCTTTTTTTCTTGCAAGTGTGCTGTGCTTTTCATTAGACTGCATCCTCAGGCTTAGTTTCTGTGCATCAAGTTTTGTACATTTGCTATGAGCAGGGTTACTTCATATATCGCACTCTATTATCACTTGTATTCAGGTTAGTGCTTTTTCTGTCGTACACTGTCCAAGTTTGCTTTTCCGCTTGTTTTAATGTGTTTGCTTAATTTTCGTTGCTGCTTTGTTCTGTCCTATTTCAAACAGTACTATGTCTGGACTGTGTTGTCAACAGACAAATGACAGTAAATCAGTAATATTGGTCTAATTTTTGGTGAAGTAAATGTGTAGTTTTCCAAGAGGATGTTTTAGGTGCATTCTAGCCACAACTTCTCCCATAATTTTATAAAATATGGATTCCTATAGTTTTCAGAACCTACAAGTTCTGTGAAAATGTTTCTCTTTGTAACCTAAGTGGCTAGACATTGTTTACATTAATCCTTCCTTTTTAGTGCTTTATGCACTGCAAATGTTTGTCTGCCAAAAATGCCATGTTAATGTATGCTGGTGGATTAGAGTAGGGAGCACACTGGCATTGTGTTTTTTTGTAATAGCCTTACAGTTTGGATCTGTAGTTTCTCTGCATTTTTAAGTCTGCATGCCTTCCTGGATCATCATGGGTTTTTGACAGTTGATTTAGTTTCCTCCCTCATAAGTGATATGCTGTACGTGAATTGGTGGCCCCTAAATGGCTGTAGGTGTGCACCATGCGGGAATGTGTATCTGCTTACTGTGGTAGACTGGCCATACTCTCCAGTATTGTATCTGCTTTGCACTCATTGATTTCTTGGATGGCTTGCTTGTTTTATCAATGCAGTTTGCTTTTGTGAACTATCATTTTTGCTTGTAAACTGTAAAAGCAGAACTTGATGTTCTATAGTTTTGGCTTCGCACAACTCTGAACTAAGCAGTGCAGGTGTTGGATAATAAACAAAAGGATTGGAGTGTGGTTAAGTTAAAGATACTACCAGTATTTGTAAAATCCTTTAGCAGACCTTTAGTCACTTTGCACTGAATTGCTCCTTGAGATGTAGTATATCGTTGCAGTGCTTTACTGAACTGGAAGCTGTTTAGTTGCTGACACTTTGCATTAAAGCATTGCAGCATGTTATGTATGACAAGACTTTTTTATACAACTTGGAACAGTAGGCAAGGGTAAAGAACATCTTCCACTGTGTAGAATGCTGAGACATATTTATTGTAGTTTACTTGACCATGCCTGGTTTATTAAATTGGGAATTTTGCTTTTTTATTGCTATGTCTGTAAATCACAAACTTATTGAAAGTCTTTCCACAGTGGTTTCAGTAACCATGACAGGAATTAGAAAATTGAGAGATAAGAAATCAGAGGATCTGAAGTTATTGTCTTCATTTACTCTTCAACCTGTGGGACACTGATCCAGGACGGATCTGACTCGGCCGCATTTCTACAGCATTGGATCTGATATCCAAGCTTCTACCCTACCCTTAATGCCCCTGTCTCTTCCTCCCTTCAGAAATAAACGTATACTTTTGGGCCTTCTTCCACCTCCTACTGCGGAAGCCAAAGCTTCCGCTTCTGCTACTCCCTCCGCCCCAGCCTCTGGGACTCAACCTCCTGCCAAGAGGACCAGGGACGGAGAGAAGCGCAAGCACTGGGATAGGCTGATTAAGAAGTCCCCCGACCACTCCTCCTCAGCCAAGCCACCAGCAAAATTTTGCCCGGTTCTTGGCTCAGGCTCCCCCAGCTCTGTTCCCCTTGCTTCTTGCTGGAGGTGTCTCGGAGCCGTTCACCTGTGTCAGCTTCACCGCACAGTTTGTCTAGGCCGGTGTCAGTGGCCTCTTCTACTAGGTCCACCCGCAGCCTCTCCAAAGCCAAGGTTGACAGGATGATGCATAGGTTCATCTGCACACAGATATACAGATGGGAGTCTTGCCTACCCCCTCCTCCTCCAGGGCTGGGAGCATGCAGTCTGCTTTCATCCCGATAGCTCCCTCTCTTATCCAACCTTTGGTTTCAGAGCCATTGGGTCTGAGAACCCTCTATGTCGAGGGGATGGCACCGATGACACCTGGGACCTGGATGCCAATCATTGCCTTGAGTGGGTCAACTCCGACGAGCTCGGAGCTATCTGGCTCTCAGAGCCATAGTCTTGGCACTGGATCCAAAGGGGTGGTTTTGGCTCAGAGTTTTTTGGAGCCAAGCTGTCCAATTGGAGTCACTGCGCCTGTAGGTTCTGCTCCAGCTCCCCCATTGATCCAGAGGATTACGGACCCAGTCATAGCCCCAGTTCAAAGGGTTCATTCTCTTCTGCCTTTGATGTGGTGGAGAGGGTTCTCTTGATCCCATCGAGACCCTTGATGATCTCATCCTCTGAGTACATCCTGGCTCCCCCTGTCTCTGTTCCAGATCCTGCCATCTTGCCCCCTCAGGGACAGCCTGCCACATCTCTTTCCCAGGGAGTTCCCCTCATGGAAACAGCTGGATGTTTTTGAGTCCCCCTCAGAGACCCCCCCCCCCCGAGAAGGTTCCTCAAATGCACATGTCAAAGGAGACACTTAGACTCCCCTCCGGAGTCCCTCATGGAGGACACAGACTTGGAGGAAGGGGAGGGTTCTCCCCGATCACCCCCAGAGAATGTCTCATTTGGAGACATCATGGAGATCCTTCATCAGCATGGGGGGGTGGTCTGCCCAAAAACCCAACCGTGATTAGTCAGTGTTCCTGGAGGCATTTGGCACAGGACCCTCTACATCCTAGGTGTCCCTTCCTATGTATCCCCTGGTGGATCTTATTACATCTCTGGCGTGGAAAGAGACCAACACGGTAGAGCTCCTACCCAGAGGCCGTGACAAGGTCCTCAGTGCCCCTTCTGATAAATCTCATTGGTCTAAGGGATCCCCTGTCAATGCCATGGTGGTGGCGGCAGCCACTAAGAAGGAGCTAGCAGAGGAGAGCTCCATGGTCCATCCTCCAGACTGTGAATCTAGGACCATGGGATCGTTTTGAGAAGCAGGCTTATGCTTCAGCAACATTCTCTGTACATGAGCTGAACTGTATGGCACACGTCATAAGGCTCCAGCATGACCTGGTTAAAGAGGTCACTGGTTCTGCCCTAGGGTCCATGCCGGTGGAGATGGCCACCCTCACCTCTGTCTGCAGTACCACTATGCGGCTCCTATCTCATGTGACTGAAGGTGCCGCTAGATTGACCAGAGTGGGTGTTGCCATTAGGTGTCATGCCTGGTTGTGAGTTTTTCAAGCCGTTCAAGGCATCTTTTATGAATGCCCCATACGATGGTTCCACTCTGTGTAGAAAGGCTGTACTTGACACTTTGATCCAGAGTGAGAAGGATGGGAAGACCTTGTCTGCCATCAGAATCCACTTCTCAACTCCTCAGCGAACCTTTTCTAGGAATCAATGAGGGGCGATGAAGATGTGGTCCCAGAAGTCACAGGGTTATCCCCAGAATGCTCACGACTCGTCCCCCCCCACCAGAGACAGAGAGGATTTAAAAGATGCCACCCTCATGGCAGAGGTGGTCAGAGGAACCACGGGTCTCAGGTTTCCTTCCCAGACAGGCCTGAGCAGCAGCCCTGAAGGGTTGCCTGGCTACTAGTCTCTGAAAGCAGTCAGGGGGTCAACTTTCACTTCACCTAACAGCCTAGAATTCTGTAATAGAAGATTGTTGGGTGTTGCGAATCATATCCAGAGGCTATTCAGTCTCCTTCTCTCAAACACCTCCCCCTTTCAAACACCTCACAAACGTCCCACCCGCACAAAGGGAGGATGCAGTACTGGAAATTTCGAAAAACAAATCATCCAGCCCGTCCCCCCAGACCAGTCCAGATTAGGCATTTATTCCAGGTTCTTTTTAGTGCCAAAGAAGACTGGGACCAGTTCTGCTCTCTCTACCCTGAACCTATCAATTGCTAAACTGAAATTACGAATTGTCACACTCCAGTCCGTCTCCTGCCCTTCCTGCAGTAGAACGACTGGATGTGCTCAGTAGACCTTCAAGAATCGTACTATCACATCAAAATAAGACAGACCCTCTCGGAGGTTCCTCCACTTCTGGCTGGGGACCAGTCATTACCATTTCAGTGCTCTACCCTTTGGTCTCACCACAGTCCTCAGGGTGTTCACCAAAGTGATGGCAGTGGTAGCAGCTCACCCGCGGCTGTACCTACCTGGCAGATTGGATCCTTTCTACTCCTGCCAGGCATTGACTCTGCCAAGCCAGGGGTTTCCTTATCCAGACTGTCCACCCATTGGGCATCACTGTAAATCTCAAGAAATCCCTGTTAGAACCAGTTCAAGTTCTGGATTTCTTTGGAACCCGGTTAGTTACCATTCAGACCAAGGTTTTCCTGACACCAGACAGACTTCAGTCCCTCAAACATCATGTCTTGCACATTCAAGTTCCATCTCCCCAGCGGAGTTTGTCTTAAGGGCATTGGGGTCCATGGTAGCCACAGTCACCCTCGTTACCCACAGCTCTGTTGCACACGAGGGTGCTCCAATGGACTGTGGTAGTCCAGTGGTCATTTCTAGGTCGAACATTGTCATATCCTGTTCTATTGCGAGCATGCAGGTAATCTCTTTTCTGGTGGATTCAGTCCCCGGACCTTCTTCACGGTCACCCGTTTATTCTTCCCTCCCTTCTGACCACAGTTACCATAGACTCCTCTCTACTCGGGTTGGGGGGGCATTGCTTGGGAAGGGCAGTTCAAGACACATGGCCTTCCCTGGAGACCCAGTTGCATATCAGTGTCCTGGAGATGAGGGCAGTGCTATTGGTGATACAAGCTCCTTCATGCCCATCTTCCCCTAGGGATGATTGCTATCCAGACAGACAATATGTCTGTAGTCTGGTACATCAGCAAACAGGGGGAACCAGGTCTTATCCCCTTTGCTGTGAAGCCATGAGATTGTGAGAATGGATGATCTCCACTGAGCATTTTCTGGTGGCAATGCACATTCCGGGAAGGCCCTACATTCTAGCGGACAGGCTCAGTAGGTCTGTTCTGAAACCTTATGAGTGGTCTCTGAATCCTTCAGTAACGAAATAGCTCTTTCTAAAGTGGGTCAGTCTTGCTGCAGTCTCTTTGCCTCTCCTTCCAATGCGAAGTGCAGTGAGTTCTTCACTCTGAACCCCCCCCTCTGGGGAGTCCTCCAGAGACGCTCTGGTTCATGCTTGGCCCTCCGGTCTTCTCGACACTTATCCTCCACTTCCCTTGATCCCAAAGCTAATTCAGAAAGAGCAGTGGCTGGGGAGCTCAGTCATCCTCATTGCCCCCTTCTGGCCTTGCCAAGTATGGTTCCCTTCTCTGTAGTCTCATGTAGTGTGTCCTTCCTGGACATTGTATCCGGATCTGATTTCACATCCCTCAGGGATTCCACGTCCAGATCTGGCCAGTCTGAAGCTCACTCCTTGGCTGCTTCAGTTCCCATGGTAGTTAGGACTCCCAGGCTATCTTTTCTGGTTAAGAAGATTTTGGTAGTGGCTCATAAATCTTCCATGAGGAAGGTTTATTTGAGTAAGTGGAAACGTTTCCAATTTGGGCATCTCAGTGTGATTTGGATCCCTTCACTGCTGCGGTTCCTGTTATCTTAGAGTTTCTGGCAAGTATTTTTCAACAGTGTGCCAGCTTCTTTACAGTTAAAGTTCAGCTGACGGCTATTTCTAACTTCCACATAGGGGATAATTCAGCTTCTCTAGCCTCTTTTAAGCTCTGTAAAGCTTTTCTGAAAGGTACCTTTCTTCTTAAGCCACCAATCAATGATCCTTCTTCTCCTTGGGACCTTTCTTTGGTCCTTCAAGCCTTGGTTTCTTCCCACTTTGAAGGCTGTGCTTCAGTGGACCTGCAGTTCCTGTCTTGGAAGACAGCCTTCCTGATTGCTGTTACTTCAGTTAAAACAGTGTTTGAGCTTCAGGCCTCATCGATTAAGCCTCCTTACATGATCTTCCATAAAGACAGGGTATCTTTGCACACTTATCCTTCTTTTTTGCTGAAAGTGGCCTCAGAATCAAACATTAATCAGGTTGTCAATCTCTCTGTCTTCTTTCCAAACTTTCAAAATAAGGGAGAGTATAAATTGTACCTGCTGGATGTTTATAGACAGTTACGTTTTTACTTACACAGAACAAAGGCCTTTCACAAGTCCGATCAACTTTTTGTTTCCTGCTCTAAGCCCTTTTTATGGAAACCTGTATCAAAGGTCACCATTGCTCATTGGATTTCTGTGTATACACTTGACATATTCAACCAAAGGATTGTCTCTGCCAGGTCAAGTTAAGGTGCATTCTACTAGATCTGTGGTTACTTCAGCCACCTTTTGTTCCAGAGTTTCCATGGATGACATTTGCTGTGTGGCTATCTGGGCATATTCATAAACTTTCATCTCCCATTACAAGTTGGATCTTCTCTCCAGAAGTAGGGCATCCTTTGGCTCTGCCATGTTATGGAATATCCTTCCATGAGGGCTTCCCAGGTGTTTGGTAGCTGGGACTCTGTTTCACAGGTTGAAAAGCAAATGAAGGCAAGAACTTCAGATGAAGTTATGTACTCACCATAATGTTCCATCTGAGTTGTTGCTCTTCTTTTGTCTTCAGCTGTCCCTCTGTCCTTCCCCCTGTCTTATGTGGGGTTGTATAGTGGTCTGGCTAGAAAAGGCATGGCCCTTTCTTTGGCATAACTGGTCATTTTTATGATACTATCTGGGTTATTGTGCCAAGGAGTAAGGCATTGTGTCAGGTTGGGATGCTATTATGGGCAGCAAACTTGATCTGAAGGGAGGAAGGAGACAGGTGCATTATGGGTAGGGTAGGACCTTGGAGCTCTGATCCGATGCTGGAGAAATGCAGCCAAGTCGGATCTATTCCTGGATGCGTGATCCACAGGTTGAAGATGCATGAAGAGTAACAACTCAGATGGAATGTTATGGTGAGTACATAACTTCTTTTTTGTAGTAATAATCACTGCCGCAGTAGCCTTAGCTTGTATGGATTATATCATGCCAAGGGTATAACAGCCAGCCAACTTCTAAAGCTTCATGCCCAAACTGTCAGTCAGCTCAACCTGAGGTGACAAAAAGACAAATTTGGAGACAAAGCCCTTCAGAGCTTTACTGCCTCTGTAGAGTATGCTAATGTGGGTCTTTCAAGGATTCATTGGCTTGTCCTTTCCTTTGCTGAGCAGCTAAGTTCCCTTTGCAGAAGACACCTACGGTTGTCTTAATTTTGTTGATGTTTTATTACTTTCTTCTTCTGGAAAGTTACTTTAAAGCTAAGAGTGTTGTGTTTTAACGGACTGTCTTGAGACTGTAATATACTTATAAATAGAACACTCATCTTTTCTGTCAGTTTAGAAGTATTGTAAAGTAACTTAAATATTTTTTTTCTGTGGAGAAATTGTTTACTTTTCTTTTGTGTGGCTGGCATATTGTTTTAAAGTGTTTTTTACAGTGCCTTTTTCTGTCAAAAAGTCACTTTTTGGACTAGTAGTGTTTACTGGCAACTGCTGTTTGTCTTCCTTGGGAAAGAGGTACCATTTTCAGCTTGACCATGGATCAGACTACCAGCCCCTTGGTCGGTCCTTCTTCTAATCACAAAAAGGAAAAGTTATCAGCTCTGCTTTGGGCATTTATTGTACCAGGGGTTAGCTGCTTAAATCTGTGGCTGTTGGTGTCCCCTCAGTGGGCAAGGTAGATTCACTCATGTTAGTCCTGGGAGAGGGAACGTTTCCCTGTTGTGATAGAATGTTGTGCCCATCCTTCGGGAACCAGCTGCTGCCATTAGTAACATGGTTGGTGCCATTTTTCTATCAAAAAGAAAAAAAAAAAAAACAAGCAAGTATCTTCTACTTCTCAATTGTCTTTGGATAGGAGTCATTTTTAGGTCTCTCTCAGGGTTTAATTGAGGCTATTGATCATTCTAGTAAAGTAGTTTCTGGGAAAGAAAGGAGGATTCCTCTTTTTCTAAAGAGATTCAAGATTCTGAATCTGAACTGGAAGATGCAGGGACAGATACTTTTCCTCTGATGTCTAATTCAGGCTCATTGGAGAGCTTAGTTTCTGATTCCCCCTGTGGGGGGTTCTCTTTCTCTGAGACTGTTGCTAGAATGTGCCACTGTTTTCAGTGGGAGAACACTGAAGTTTCTCAGTCCCTTAGAAAGAACTATGAGTTATTACAGAAAGATTTTCCAGAACCTACATGCATTCCTCCTATTTTGTCTGCTTTAGAGGATGTGTGTGTGCCATTGCCATCTATTTTACTGATAGTCAGTTGCCCCTAAAAAGGCAGATAGTATGCATGAAAGTCCTCAGTCTTAAATTTTTATACACTATTCCCAAAGCTGTCCCAGCATTTATAGCTTTAGTTGATCCCACTGCTGTTAAACACTTAGTTCCAGTCATATAGTTTTCTGATAAGTATGGGAATATTATTGATAAGTATGGGAAAAAAGTGTATGCTTCTGCAACTTTGATTTGCAGAATTTTGAAATTTCAGGCTCATATGTTAACATCTGTTGTGAAAGTGTGAGGAATGTTTTGTCTGCAGTTTCTTCTTGTTAGGAAAAATCTGCTTTACATAACGTAGTAACTTCTATAGCACAGGTTGTTTGCAGGGTGTGTATGACTCTGCTGCTGCTACTTCCAGGGTTATGGCCATCGGTGCTCTTTTGAGGAGGTTTGCAGGACTGCATTCTCAGAAGCTCCCAGATGATGATAAAAATGAGATTTTAAATTCTCCCTTGGATAGAGAGTTAGTGTTTAATCCCATCAGTTGCAGAAGTGATCAAAAAGTGTGATGAAAGGAGCAAGTTGTTCCAAGGAATCCAATTTGTCCAAGGGTTTTTTTTTATCTCCTATTCTAGTTTTGGCAATAAACAATCTCGACAAAATTCAGTTAATCAAAAGTTTAAGAAGAAATGGTAAGGGCTCCAAAAAGAAGTCTGGAACTTCCCAAAACAAAGGACAGTTCATGAAGTCTGAATGACTGTTTGACAGACCCTGTGACCCCTCCCACAGTGGCCCCTTTTTGTTTAAGTCTGAATATTAATTTTTCTCTTTGGCAACAGATTGTTTCAGACAAATGGGTTCTGGAAATCATTCATCGGAGTTACAGTTGGCAGTGGGAAGAAATTCCTTCTTTCTAGTGGGGGGGGTCATCCATCATCATCCTGATCAAACTTTTTTGTTTTCACTAGTTCTTCATTACATGCTGTTCCAACTGGTGGTAGAACCAGTTCCTTCTCAGGTGAGGATGGGTTTTTATTCAAAGATGTTCCTAGATCCTAAGAAAGAAGATGCTGGTAGACAAGTTCGGGATCTTTCTTTTCTAAACCTATTTTTGATGATGCCCAAATTCAGAATAATGTCACTTCACAACTTTACAAAGCCTTTCACTCTTGATCCTAAATGGTGAACGGATTTCCACGTGTAGTCGGTGGTGGAGATAGCTCTAAAAAGAGCTGTTTTAGCCCTGTGGACCCTCAGTCCTTAAACAGGAAGGCAGTAGGAAGGGAAAACAGCGGTAGGAAGGTAATCAAGGAGTACTAGCTTAGCTGGCAGGTGAAATGTGTCAGAACCAGCCAATTACACAGGCAGCAGACCAGCCCAGCCCAGAACACTACTATAAACTATGCAAACACCTACCCGTCTGTTTTTTCTCACACTCTATACCACCTGTGTAAACAAGCGGGGAACTTTTAACACTCACAACAGCAAAATGTTAGGAGCTGCAATAGCTATCATACAACTTGTGGAAGAGGCTGAGGGTTGTGAGGATGTGAATGCTGCCGACCAACCCACATTGAGGAGATGAAGACGTTTGTACAGACCCAAGGTAACCTACTAGGGGCTACATGAGCTGGAGATAGTGGAGCGCTGTGGGGTGGACAGAGACCTCCTACAGCAAATTGTTGAGCTGTGCCGGCCACGCCTGACACACACAACTAACAGAGGGGAACCCATCCCAGTGGATACCAAGGTATGTGTAGGCCTAAGAATACTAGCTACAGGTACGTTCCAAGGCCATCTGAGGATATGATGGGGATTTCACAGGCATTACCATCCAGGACACTCCACTAGTTCCTGGATGCCATGTCAGCACATGTTGGTGAGCACATATATTTCCCCAACACCCATGAGGTGTTGGCCAGCAATATGCGTCTCTTCCACCAAATAGCAGAACACTCTGAGGTAGTGGGTGCAATAGACTGCACGCACATACGCATCAAAGCACCACCCGGTGAGCAGGGTAGGTTCTACATCAACCACAAGGGCTTCCCCTCCATCAACTGCCAGGTCATGTGTGATGCTCAGGGCATAATAATGAATGTGTGTGCTGGCTGCCCTGGAAGCTATCACGATTCCCACATCTGTATTCTGACGCAGCTGTACCAGAGATTTGCCGATGGGGACATCCCACACGGTCACCTAGTGGGGGATGCTGGATACGCATTGGAGCCGTGGCTGATGACACCCATCAGAAATGCAAACATCCGAACAAGAACTCCATAGTGAGACACACGCACAAACAAGAATCATAATAGATCATGTGTTTGGGATGCTCAAGTCACGGTTCCGGTGCCTGGACACATCCTGTGGAGCCTTGCAGTACTCACCAACTATATGTACCCAAATTGTCCTTGCATGTGCCATGCTACACAATATGATCCTGCGGAAACAGCTGCAGCAGGAACAGCACGGGGCGGGGCCACACAGCCCCCCCACCATTGCCTGTACGGACACAGAGCGACTCAGAGGAGGAACAACCTGAGTCTGCCCCAGTAGGCAGAAGTAGGCATGCCCAGTATGCCCTGGCCTTGGCAAAGAGGCAACTCATAGCACATACACTGACAGGAGGGACCCAAGGAATAACATCTCTCCCTGACTCTCACACACAGTAAAAGGAATGCCAAACATTACACTACCTGTGCCTAACCATGTGTAGGGGAGTGTACTATGTGCATCCGACATAGGCAGCCCTGCAGCACCACCCTCAGTACTGGGACACCCACAAGGTAAGTGACTCGCACCTGCCAGTCGGGATGGGGGTCACATACCCAACAACAGTCACAGTCAGCAGGACAGGTGTAGACAAACACAAACAAATGCTCTACTATGGCCTCTGAATGAGGCCTGTGGGTAATCTCCCCCCAGGCCTACACAGACAAACTACAACAGGCCAGGCAGTGGGATGCCAGTAATGAAGGCTTGGAAGTCAGAAACTAATATGCAAGTAATTAAAAGTTAGGATCTATAGTACACTGGCATGCCTGTAATCAGCATGATAGGTAAGACTACAGACTGAAATAGAGTACCCGATATGCCAGAACAGTCCTAGCAAATGTGTACGTGTCAGGTGTGCCCCCCCCATCCTACGTGGACATATAGTAACAGTCAGGTGTGCCCCCTAATCCTGTGTAGAAACGTAGAAATAGTCAGGTATGCCCTCCCCCCAGCCTACATAAAAATATAGTAACAGTCAGGTGTGCCCCCCCCCCAAACATGTGTAGAAATGTAGAAACAGTCAGGTTCCCCCCCTGCTATGCAGAAATGTAGCCACAGTCAATGCCAAATGATCGATGGATATCCTGCAGAGACAACATGCTACCTGTCAGTGTACAACACAAAGGTCAGCTCTGCAGTACAAATTACCTGGATATGATCCACACAGGCAATACAGACGGCCATACTGGGCATGCTCACACACTTAGAGAAGTGAAGGCAGTTTCAGTCAACAACATACTGAAAGGTCATACTGGGCATGCTCACACACTTAAACACATAAAGGCCATGTCTGCAAACATCAGTGGACCAGACATATCTGGCAGTTGCAGTTGTTAGTACAGGCACTTGTCAGTATGCACCACTCATGCCTTGCACACACAGTGGATAGGAATACAGACATGTATGTAAGGACAACACACTATAATAAGCTGAAGGTAGACGGATATAGATGTGTGGAAGAGGGTGACCATGATAAGGAGCCATCCAGGCCTGTCCCAAGCAGCACACAGCCAAAGGGCCCCAAACACGAGGTGCAGATGTCACTCACTGCAGATACTAGCCACCAGTGTCCGTCAGCATTACAGACTATGTGGTGCAAGTTCCAGCTGTGCAACATGACTGTACAAGAAAGTATCCATCTAGTATGACCCTGTGTGTGTCTGCATGTGGTGTGTCAACCCCTAGATGAATGGGTTATGGCCCATGCACACACACACTGCCCTTCCCATAGCCCTGCTGTGACAAGCCTGCTGAGGTCATCCAATGTGAAATACACCTTTGGGAGAGTTGTAGCCCAGTAATCACTGTGGCGTGTCCCATAACTGCGTACTGCTGTAGTGTAATAAGCTAGTTAGGTAGAAGTTTGAATCCCAGACTTGGCAACTGTGTGTGTGTATGTTTCCATGTGTGTCTGTCTGACTGTGTAGAGAGCAATGCTTTTTAGGGTACTCAAACTGCCTACAAGTCATATACTCAACTTTGGCAAGGCTGCTGATGCCATCCACCTAGAAATACACCTCTGGGAAGGTTGTAGCCCAGTAATCTCTGTAGTGTGTGCCATAACTGCGTACTACTGTAGTGTGATTTAGAACTGTATCCCCACCCATGGCAGTTGTGGATGTTTTGTGTGTGTTACAATGTTTGCGTAGGGAGCAATGCATTTGAGGCTAGTCACACGCAGTACATGTCAAATGGCCTACTTTGGCAATCCTGCTAATGACAATCAGTGTGAAATACACCTTTGGGGAAGGAGTACTCTAGTACTCTCCATGGCACGTACTATAACTGAGTAGTGCTGTAGTGTAATAAACTAGTTAGGTAGGGGTTCTACTCCCAGACATGACAGGTGTGTGTGTGTGTGTGTGTGTGTGTGTGTGTGTGTGTGTGTGTGTGTGTGTGTGTATGTAACTCGTATCCTGTGTGGAGGTGATTGTGAGTGTGTGACACCTGTGGCCAATGTGGAGTGGGTTTTGCATATTACTTATATGGTGGCCCTACTATATATCACAATGTCCACCATACAGGGATAACATGTTAAATAGCCGAAAGGCTGGGGTGCAAAGCCATACTCATACATGTGATATCAAGGCCAGGCAGTCACAGTATGCAACCCCAGTATTACCCAGAGCACGCTCAACCCATGTCTCATACACACACACACGCGCGCCTAGGCTGCAGCCAATATGTGGGTAGTACACTGCATATTGGCCACTGATAGTAACTATGGAGTGATAGCAGTGGGCTACAGAGGGCATGGCACCCCACCCATCTGTTCAATATGCATGTACATGCAGACAGCGCACCTCCCCCATGTTCCCCAATGGACACCTGCAACAACTGTGGTGCCATCACATGTGACCCACAAAGGACATACCATGCCTGATAACATGCTCTGTATGGACAGATGTGCCTGACACCAAGGAATGCCGTTAGCATGCTATCAATGTAGGTGCAGGGTAAACCTGCTGCCCATTACTAGTACCCGCCACAGGTGGGCAAGTCTGGCACATCTGATGATAATCTGTGTTCACAACATGGGCCAGACACCCCAGGTACAGTTCCACATGTCACTGTACATGCATGTGGGAGGTGTGCACATCCCAGACACCGTCCATGTCATGGACTAAGGAACACATACATGGCAAGTGATGCACAGCATTGGCCACACACAATAGTCACCCAGGTGACTGGATGGGGGATACAATACCCACCTGTGTGGGCAAATGCAGAAACTACAGCCCTGAGCCACAATGCAGACCATTGTCATGTGACCTGATGCCAAGGTATACACATCGTCTAGCCTTGTATAGCCAGATGGCACAGTCGACCACCACACACCCGTGCAGACATGCACCCATGCATGTCATTACTTGCACCCTGTGTGTTTGTGTTCATTGTATGATGCATATGTTCACATCCACACTCACTACAACCTCCATTGGCATACTGAAGCATGCTGTCTGATGTCAGACACCTCCTCATACCCTTTGCCTATACAACCTCCATATGACCCATGTGGTGCATGTGATACCTGCACAATGATGTATTGTGGCTGTCCCACTACTGATGAGTTGTACTCCTGGCCCTGCCAAGTGTGTCCATGTGTGTGCATCCCTGTGAGAGTGTGGGTGTGTTGATGCTGGCACCTGTTCATGTGGACAGGCATGTGTACGTAACCTACCATATAGCTACCATATCCCTGTTGTAGATGTCACTCACCATCACGTATATGTTCTGAGGGCTCGACAACAGGTAACCCACGTGGTGTATCCAGTAACTGCATAGAACTGTGATAGCACAACATTGTCGTCAGGGTTTGATAACCTGTGCAGGTAGGTGTGTGACAGAAACATGCTTATGTTTTACTCTCTCACCCCTCCCTGACTTGTCTTTGCCTTTGTCTGCCTCTCCCACTCCCTCTCTGCTGGATGTGTAGACCTAAACCTGCTTTGCTTAGGCAGCAGCATGTGTATTTTAAGTGATGCTCATGATCAGCTGATGGCCTCTGCACAAATTGCAGGCCTCCCCTAGCTGATTGCATGTGGAACAGTTGTGGTAACATTTCCATAGCCAATTGCATGGAAACATACTCCAGTATCTAGGAACATTATGTTGGTGTTGGCCGTTTTCATTCACTGTGAGCAGGAACTAGATCTGTTGTTTGGCAAACAGCATCTCCGATGGATTGGGGAGTTGCCTCTAACAACATACACTGTGGAAACAGGCCACCACACAGGAGGCGATGTGCCTGACCTGACTACAGACTTTAAGTGCTGCTGTACTGCAGTTGGAGTAATGTTGGTTTAACAGTGTGTGTGTGTGTGTGTGTATATGGCTGTCCTACATGTCTCAATACCTGCCATGTCAGTTCTAGGTTTATGAGGAATCCCCATCTGCAGGGTCATCTGCAGACTGGGCAGTGTGTTGTGCCTTTGGTTTCATGTGTTGCCCATGGAGCATCTATCTGTGGACTGCAGAAGGTAGTGTGAGGATTGCAGTCTGTAGATGGTGAAAGCCATGACAGTTACCGACTACATATCCCTCATAGGACATATGTTGCAACAAACCCTGTTACAACAGTAAATGTATGAGGTTATCACAGCAACATGTCAATACTGGCCCTGTGTATGTGCTTCCAGCCACAACTCTGTCAACCTTTGTACATATGTTGTGTATGAAGAGGTGTATATGTGTTGGACACCATAATTAGTGTCATCATATCTGATAAGCCAGGGAGATATCAGACTGCTACACATGTTATGTACAGTAGGGGTTATATTTGATGACATAACCTGGACATAATGTGGTTGTTTGTACAGTACTGAGGTCTGTGTACTTATGGTGACTGTCAACAGTGTGTGTATTGTTAATATGTACCTCGGCCTGTGGTAGTTGTCAACGTCCTATCTGATGTTACATGCTGCTTCACTGTATGTTACTGTATTGGCTTACATTTTTGTAGGGCCATACACAGTCAGCCATCAGACCAAACTGTGTAGAGGCCCTGTATATGTAGGGTTAGTGTGAGAGTGGCACATGTGAGGATGGTATTGAAGAGATAGTCCATATACTGTAATTATTATGCTAGCTTGCCATATGTGGCTGTGTTCTCATTGGTTGTGGTTATGCACTTTCACACAGGCATATCTTACCCTGTGCTGTGACATGCCTGTACAGCCTGCTATATATGCAGGTACATGTGCATTCCCCCATAGGGGATGTAGGCCATTGTTGATCCAGTCTGCCTATAGCCTGCACAGTGCTTTGTTACATGCCTAGCAGCTTAGTGAACTTACCAGTGAGGTGCCATGTGCAGATACTTGCCAGATGTACTGCTGGTGGGCCTCCCTTAACAGTCATGTATGTCAGACAGAGCAGTGGGATGCTGTACAGCTGTATGCCAATGTCTAGTGGGTAGTATGTGGCCATGGCACCCCTGTACCAGTGGTTATTACGTGTCAGGCCAGACAGGGGTGTGTGAATGCATAACCTGTGGTGGCATATGTATACCACTTATGTGTTATACCCATCTGCATGGCTGTTGACATCCATATTGTCAGGCGTGGTATACGTTTTGCACTAGGGGGTTCTGTGTATACCTCTGGACTGTACAGAGTGTGTCAGAATGTCCACACATATTGGCCATTATCTCCGCTGCAGTCGACAGGGGTGGTACGTGCTAGCAGCGGTACGTTACTATGATGTCCTTAGGGTGTTTGTCAGTAGCCAGTGGCACACATGTGGAAAGCAGCTGTGACCTTCCACACACACCATGTCTGTGAAGACTATCCCAATTACAGTAGCAGTGGTATACAGAACTGTAATAGTACACAAAGGTTTTCCATTCCTGCAAACCTGTGTGTGGTGTTATTTCCTATGACCTCTCTGTGGGTATATGTTGCAAGAAATTATTGTCATTTGTATGGGTGGCCCATGCAGTGTGCAGTTGTTCAGGTGTGAACTGTAGGCATAGTGGCTGTTCCATATTTTGTGCACCTTCTACATATGTATGTTACTCTACATATCTTTGCATGTGTGTGTAGTCACATGTATATGTTCATCGTGTTTCACTGTTGCAGTCATTACACTTGGGTTATCCTGCTGGCAGGCTACACGCAGTCAGCCAGAATTCCAAAGTCTAGGTCCGGCGTCGGCTATTGTCGCCTCTTCCCTGACGTCAGTGTGCCAGGGGTATAAAAGATGCAGCCGACACCATTTTCTTCAGTCTTTCTTGCTGCGCGGTGCCCGAAGCAAAAGCAGTTCGCAAGTGCCGGTCGGCCGACTCCTGAGATTTTCGAAATTGAATTTCAGAACCAAAGTCTTCAATAAAGCTAAGTACCCCATTGGGGAAACTTTTTCTTGCTCCGGACCGATGTCAGTAAAAATATTTCTTGTGGGAAGCAAATACCTCATAAGGATTTTCACTCTTACTGTATCCCTTGCCTAGGCCCTGACCACGACGTTTCTAGTTGTCGGTTTTGCACTAGATTCAACCAATGCACTATTAAGCGTTGGTTTGATTTTGCATTCCATTATTTTGGCCGAAGGTTTAACTACATAATGCCATCGGAGCAACCGACGACCGCAATTCATAAAAAATGCAAAGACAAGGAAAAATACAGACATCCGAGGTCCAAAACCGACAAAGCCTCTTCTAGGCCAGTCGCCGGTTCTCAGTGAGGTGCTTTTGCAGCCCCTGGCACCCGCTACCTCAGAGCCACAGGCTGCCTCCAACTCCCACGTGGAGACAACTAGGCCTCTGGAAACTCAAGGTATTGGGCCTACAGAAACTTTTCCCTCAGATGGGTCCGGAGCCGCTGAGCAGGAATCGGCTTCTGAGGGTGTTTTCAGACCTACACAGCTTACAATCAAGTCAACTACAGCAACCAAGGCAAAGTCTAAAACACCATTAAAGACAAAGAAGCAAGTACAGCATTCTCCTGGACAGTCATCCATGCCTAAGAAACAGATGCTCAAAATGGCCGAAGACCTAATTACTTTGATCAGGGGTTCCCATCCCCCTCCTGATAAAAGGCCTAGGCAGGATACAGACTATGAATCCTCTGACCAGGTTTCTATTTCCTCTGATTCCTCTTCAGACCAGGGATACTCTCTTCCTCCCTATGAGGACTCTGATGCTGAAGAATCTATCCCTTCAGCCTCTCCTCCTGAGGATTACTCTTTTGGGGAAATGCACCATGAGGGAGCATTTCCATTGGGAGAGCCAGGATTATTCAGAATCTAAGAAAAGACTCCGAGACTTTCTTTTATTGCCACAGCACAGGCCCCTTGCTGTACCCCCTGTGTTAGATATTGTTGATGTCTTTTCTGAATCTAGTTTGTCTCCTGATTCTTTACCCCCTGCACCAGTCAAGCCAGACAGGTACTATAGGGTCCCAGACTCTCATAAATTTCTTTGTAAAAACCCTGCGGCTGACCCAGAAAGAATTTCTCAGGGTCCCAAAGGGGTAAAGGCTTCCACTGAAAAAAACCTAGTCCCCTCTGATAGGGATTCTAGAGCACTGGATAGATGGGGGAAAAATGTTTTCACTTCTGTAACGTTAGCAGTAAGGGCTTTGAACTGCCAGTTTCACATGCTGAAATACCAACAATACTTAATGTCTTTGTTAAAACAGAAAATGTTTACAAGCTCAGAATGTCCTGACAATAAGGAAATGCAGGATTTATTGCATGCAGCTGAACAAGTGGGAAAACATACTCTACAGTGTGGTTTTGATTCATTAGAGGCTTCTTGTAGAGCCGCAGTTACAGGATCTGTCATTCGAAGACATGCTTGGTTAAAAGAACAAGGTTTACCTGATCATGTTAAAGAAAAATTATTGGATGCTCCTTTACAGCATGATACTGTGTTTGGTGTTAAGGCAGAAGAGGTATTAAACAGGTAAAACTCAAGTTACCTACTTTCACATCTAACTTCTCTAGTGCACACTGCAGAGTGCATTCTTTTCAATCTTACCTTTAAGCATCCCTGTGACTAGCACTTTCTCTAATACCTGCTGGAAAGCACTAGGAAGCCTTAAACTCATACAAACACTGAACTCTCCTTGTTAACAAGGAGAAATTAATAGTAGGCACTAAACAGCCTATAATTACAAAGTACCTTGCTAAGGAAACAGCTCCTATACTTTACAAAGAAAAAAAAAAAGCCCCAAACCAGGCATGTCCAAGGGTCAGCTTCCAGTGATTTCTCCTGTCCACCTGGTGAATCTGGGCATACTGGGGCAATGCAGCAATTGCCTCATGTACACAGACAACCCTCTCCTCCTACCACCCAACACTACAACCTGTGAGAGATGCACTTACATAGCCAAAATGGAAGCAAAGCTCTTTCCACCCAAGATTGTGCTAAACAGTCAAGAGGAGAAGGTTAACACCCACACTACACCTCAAGCAACACATAGCCCTTCTAAACCCGCACCACCAACACCTACATATAGCAACACTAAATCCACATATGCAGAGGCCCTTAAATGTAACCTGCCCAAGCAACAAAGACCTCTGAAGCTGAAGCAAACAAACACCAATCACAACCAATGTGTCACATAGTTCACAACACCAGTGTGCCACCCAGCAACAGCCCCTAAGGCAAGACAATGTACCTAACACTTTAGTCATAGGTGACTCTATAGTCCGGCACACTGATGTCCCTCTCACCAGGTTGAATAAGGAGAAAATTACAGTCAGCTGCCTGTCGGGTGCCAGGATCCGCCACATAACGCATGCACTCAAGTCACTCCACAACAAGTACAAATATGACTCTGTCATTGTCCATGTTGGAGTGAATGACTTGAGACGCACCTCCCTGGACTACATGAAAAGAGACATGGAAGAGCTCTCGGATCATGTGGCCCAGGCAGGTATGACCCTAGCCCTGAGTAGCATCCTGCCTTCGCCCAGAATGATACCACAATATAAGGATAAAATGATTGACTTCAACAATTGGCTAAGCTTATGGTGTCATTCAAAGGGGATCCAGTATCTGTCTGCCTGGGATGACATGATTGACAGACCACGATGCTTTGCCAGAGATGGTCTGCACCTGTCGCCCCTGGGATTCAGGTTACTGGCTAAGGCTCTTGCCACCCTATAGTGCCTTTTTTAGGCAAACTTCAAAGGACAAAACCACCACCGTAACAGGTACAAGCATGCAAAATCTGATGGTAATGCTACTCAATGCTAGAAGTCTAAACCTCAAAATGCACTCTCGAGGCACTCCTAAAAATGGAGAACATCGATATCTGTGCAGTAACTGAGACCTGTTTCAAGGCTCCAGAGAGCACCCCTGCAATACCAGGCTACAACTCTTACCACACTTTTCGGCCACCAAACCAGGACCGAAACACTAAAGGTGGAGGAGTGTCAATATTCACCAAGGATATTCACACCACCAGGCTAGTTGGCCAACACAATGTGTCTGAAATTCTCCAAGTGCAACTAACACTAGGAAAGACTGCAATCCAAATTGTAGCTTGCTACAGATCCCCCACCATACCCCAAGATTATCACTACACCTTTCTAAACATACTGGAAAATATTAAGATAGAACCAAACACCCTAATACTGGGTGATTTTAACTACCCTGCCATTAACTGGAAAAACTACTCGTGTCCCAACACCTTATAAGAACGGTTCTTGGAATTCATAAATTCCAATGCCCTGGATCAACTAATCCATAGTCCCACCAGGGGCTCCAATATCTTAGACCTGGTCATTACCAACATGGGAAATCAATACTCCATACCTATGGTCACCCCCTCATTAGTCAGGTCTGACCATAAGCTAATCACCCTTAACATCCACATTGCAATCCCACCCCCCAGTAAAGAAATCACCATAAAAAAACTTCTCCAAAGCCAGCTTCATGCTACTCAAGTCAGAAGTGACAAACTTCATGACACCCATGCAGACGGAAACTGAAAGTTCAACTGCTGAATCCTACACTAAGGCACTGTACGAGCACATCCACTCATGCATGAATCGTGCCATCCCAAATAGAACCAAAATGCTCTCATCCAAAAAAAGGAAGCCAATCTGGTGGTCCCCTGCCATAAACAAACTTTACAACAAAAGGAAGAAACTTTTGCAGAAAAGAGGAAAATCCCAGGATGCAAAAAACTCCCTTACTAGCCTCAGTAAGAAACTGAGATGCCTCATAAAATCCTCCAAAGCTAGTTACGAAAATAAAATTGCCAAAGATTCCAAAGACAACCACAAAGCATTCTATAACTGTATCAAGAATCTAAATGGCAATGCTCAGATCTGCTCTGAGCTAAAACAGAATGGCATTAAGTATACTGATCCGAAGGATATTGCCAATATCCTGGCAGATCGATTCAGTGCCAACTTCACCCCGCTCTCACCCCCTAAATGGCCCATCTCAATACCGGAAGATTGCCAAATTCCAGTAATAACGGCCACACAGGTACAAAACGCACTCTCTAAAGCCAAGAATACAGCATCAATGGGACCAGATGACATCCCGGGCTGTGTACTACATGAACTACAATATGAACTGGCACCTCACCTAAGTGTCATGTTTAATCATAGCCTCAACTCAGGTTTCGTGCCCACTGAGTGGCACAGAGCTACAGTTATCCCAATCCACAAGGGGATCCACCTTGGATCCCGGAAACTACCGTCCCATCAGTCTGACAAGCCTTATCTGCAAGGCCATGGAGCGTATTATCATGGAACTTATAAACAAAGACATTGGCAACCTTCAAACACTGGACCCCACCCAGTTTGGGTTTGTGAAGGGCCGATCTTGTCTCCTGAATTTGATTGACTTCTTTGAATCAGTCTCCAGAGCCATGGACAAGGGTAAGGTGGTCCACACAGCCTATCTAGACCTTGCCAAGGCCTTTGACACCATCCCCCACTCTGGAATCATAGATAAACTTACTAAGTTGGGCATTAATCCCTATGTCACCCAATGGGTTGCTAAATGGCTTACTGATAGAACCCCCACTGTAAAAGTAGCCGACTCCAAATCCAGCTCCAGACAAGTGACAAGTGGAGTACCTCAGGGTTCAGTCCTGGGGCCGCTCTTGTTTGGCATCTACTTCTCTGAAGTACAGGTCAACACTAAGGGACTCTGGCTAACAAAGTTTGCAGATGACTGCAAACTGGGAGCCATTATTGAATCCCCAAATGATGTGGATACTCTACAAAAGGGCCTTACAGAAACAGATGCTTGGTGCCAGAGCCATGGGCTCAAGCTCAATGCCAAGAAATGTATTGTTATGCCCTTTGGGAAAAAACATGTATCCATGAATTACCATATAGGTGGCAGTACACTAAACACAGAAAGTGTGATAAGAGACTTAGGGACACAGGTGGACAGTGGTCTCACCTTTGATAACCACATCGCCACAACAGTCAGGAAATCCTTCTATGTGGCACACCTCATCACGAAGGGCTTTTCATCCAGAAAAAAGGAGGTCATTGTCCCACTGTACTCAACCCTCATTAGACCCATTGTAGAATACAACGCCCCATTTGGTATGTACCTCTCAAGACATCTGCAACAACTGGAAAGGCCTCAGAAATACCTCACTAAAAGAATCACAGGCCTAAAGCAGATGCCCTACGCTGACCACCTTAAAAAACTCCAGATATACTCTGTTGCATATCGTGTACTCAGAGGCGACCTCTGCTTAACATACAAGGCCATGTCAAACCCAGAGCTGTTGGACATGCTACACTTAAAGAAATCCCAATCCCTCAGAGCTACACGCTCCAGGGATCTAAACCTTGTCATCACAATAAACAAAACATGCTGGAGGGATAAGTTCCTGACCCAGAGACTCCCCAGACTCTGGAATAGATTGCCCATACATGTCAAGCAGAGTGCCTCTTTGGACCTCTTCAAGAGGAACCTTGTCGATTGGATGGGAGAAAGGAAATTCACCCCAGGGATCACGTCAGTTGCCCTGCTAGACAGGGGTCCAGGAAAGTAAATAATGTGGGAAGAAATAGCCAGGGAATTGTTATGGCTAGGCTTGTATAGGCCCTAGGGCTGATAGCCTAGTACCAACCTATGAACCTATGAACCTATGGAGGATAAGGCAAAATCAATGCAGACTGTAAGGGTTTCTTACAGGTACAGCCAACTATATTTAGCAGAAATTGGCCTTCTAAAAATTGGTCCTTTCCAGTGTCAGACAGGCCTCAAAGAGGCAGATACAGACACCCAAGAGGCAGATCTCAGCCCCAAGCCTCTTACAGACCTAGACAGTGGGATACTTCAACCCCCAAAGGAGGAGAAGACAAGTCACAACCTGATAGGAAACAATCCCAATGACTTCCCCTTTCAAATGCCAAGCACTTACCTTTTGGCAGCACCCTTAGGGGGAAAGCTAGCACTTTTCTCACAAAATTGGCACATAATCACCCAGGACAAATGGGTACTGAATATTGTCTCTCAGGGTTACAGGTCCCACTTTCACACCCTACCAAGGTCAAAAGGAATGCCAGACATGCCACAAAATCAATGGGCAGAGGCACAAAAACAGATTACAGCTCTCATGGACATGAGAGCTATTCAAAAAGTACCACAGCAAGAACAAGGACAAGGATTTTACTCAAGACTTTTCTTGGTTCCCAGAAAGGACAAAGCCTGGAGACCCATTCTGGACCTGTCTATTCTAATTACTTTCCTGGATGTTCCAAAATTCAAAATGTTGACACTACAGCAACTTCTACCCGTGCTGGGCAAGAAGGCTTGGCTTGTTACTTTACACCTCAAAGAGGCATACCTGCATGTCCCAATCAGACAAAATTGCAGAAGATACCTCAGATTCACAGCTGGCACAATGCATTGCCAATTCTCTGCACTGCCCTTTGGCTTATCTACTGCGCCCAGGGTCTTCACACAATGCCTGGCACCAGTGATTGCATTTTGCAGACAAAAAGGAATTCAAATATATCCCTACTTGGACGACTGCCTTATTCAAGCAGAGAGCAAGGACATTCTACTAAAGCATCTGGCATTTGTAAAAAGATTACTAATTGGCCTAGGGTACACAGTAAATGAAAATAAGTCAAAACAAGTGCCCTCTCAAGAGATAATATTCCTGGGTGCAAGCTTAAATACAACTGCCCAGATGGCTTATCTCACGCCAGACAAGCAAAGACAACTGACTCATTACTTTCAAATGATGGCAACAAAAACCCAGCTACCTGCAAGAAAAATTCTGCAGGCTTTGGTGTTCATGGCATCCTGCGTCCTGCTAATTCCATGTGCAAGACTGCATATGAGGAAGTTACAATGGTATCTAAAAAGTGTTTGGACTCAACATTGCCACAGCCTGGAAGCAATAATAACTCTTGTTCCCTGCCTGCAACAGGAGTTTCGATGGTGGGCACTGGCATGTCAACACAACTAGGGACAGTCTTTCACTTTACCCACAGCCAGACAGACATTAACAACAGATGCATCGGATTATGCCTGGGGGGCGCACATGGCAGGAAAATGTATTCAGGGCAAGTGGTCCGCAGACCAACTGCTTCTTCACATCAATCAGAAAGAGATGCTAGCTGTACAGAATGCCCTGACAGCTTTCAAGGACCTACTGCATCCAGGACAACTATTACTAAAGACGGACAACACCACAGTTATGTGGTACATAAACAAGCACGGGGGCACGCACTCATCCCCTCTGCAGGTAAGCCATGACTTTGTGGAACACAGCACTGACCTATCAAGTTCATCTGCAAGCACAATTCCTGCCAGGGAAGAAAAATACTCCGGCAGACGATATAAGCAGAAACCTCATGGATCCTCACGAGTGGAAACTAAATCCACAGGTCTTCAGCATGATAACAAAGAAATGGGGATGCCCGGACGTAGATCTTTTTGCCTCCCCTGTCAACTGCCAACTACAGAAATTCTGCACAAGGACTTACCACCCACAAGCATGGAAAGTGGATGCTCTCTCATTCAGCTGGAGAACCCTAAAAGTTTATGCTTTCCCACCACTGCCTCTCCTTTCAAAGTGCTCCTAAAAGTCAGACAAGAGAGGCCAAAAATTACCCTGATTGCCGCAGACTGGCCACGCCAGCACTGGTACCCAATCTTAAAGAACTTGGCTCAAGGCCCAGCCTGGACTTTACCTCAAATACCTCAACTTCTGACTCAACAAAACAATCAGATTCTGCACAGCCAACTCAGAACCTTAAATCTGGCTGCATGGCAGATAACATAGCCACTCAGACCACACCTCTCTCTAAAGCTGTTATGGATGTCATTCTGGAGGCCGGGAGGCCCAGCACCAGGAAATCTTATGCAGACAAATGGAAGAGATTCTGCGCCTGGAACCAGGCACAAGGCTTTGACCCACTTGTACCAAATATCCCTCAGATTTTACAATACCTAACTGAGATGCTGGACAAAGGCCTATCCTTTTCATTAATTAAGATCCATGCCTCTGCCATTTCAGTTCATTATAACATGGAACCTCCTATTTTCTCTCACCCATTACTAAGGCAGTACCTCAGAGGGGCTAAAAACATAAGACCCCCCCCCCCAGAGAGCACTAATACCCACTTGGGACCTCAACTTTGTCTTGGAAAAACTCACTTTACCTCCTTTTGAACCAGCCAATACAGCTGATATAAAATTTTTATCATGGAAAACTGCTCTGCTCCTAGCAATAACTTCAGCATAAAGAGTCTCAGAGCTACAGGCATTAATGGCAGTGGAACCTTTTATAATTTTTCATCAAGACAGGGTTTCCCTAAGGACAAAGCCAACATTTATGCCAAAGGTGGTATCCAGTGTGGCTCTTAACCAAACCATTCATTTGCCAACATTTTATCCAAATCCCCAGAATAAAGGAGAGAGACTTCTGCACTCTTTGGACATATACAGGCAGTTATGCTTCTACTTGGACAAAACAAAAGCTTTCAGAAAAACTGAGCAACTGTTTGTAGCATATCCTATAGGATCACAAGGAAAGGCTATCTCAAAGCAGACCATTTCAAAGTGGATAGGACACTGTATTCGTTTCTGCTACGCACAACATGGAAAGTCAGTGCCTAACAACATTAGGCCACATTCTACCAGGGCAGCAGCCACTGCAGCAGCCTTCCTTAGCGGAATACCTACCAAGGATATTTTGGAAGCTGCAACTTGGAGTTCAGTACACACCTTTACCAAGCATTACCACTTGCCTCTTTACTCTAAATCCAGAGCAGGCTTCACCACTGCAGTTCTGCAGGGCCTTAGAGCCACTCCTAATCCTATTTAGACCCAGCCACCCTACCTCAGCTTTGGGATTCAACCCAAGTGTAATGACTGCAACAGTGAAACACGATGAACATAGTACAGTTGTGTACCTACCATAAATGTAGATGTTCGAGTGTATTCACTGTTGCATTCCAGGTTACCCACCCTCTTTCTTTGCTGGGACTTATCTATACCTTTCTATCCTATACAACCTATGTGGTGTATTTGCTTGTAGATGAAAGGATTGTTTTTATTTTACTATATGTTTTTATTAGCAATATGTATTGCCTACCTATTTGGGGCCACCTGACATCTGGGGCGGGCCACCTGACATCTGGGGCAAGAAAAACTGAAGAAAATGGCGTCTGTTGCATCTTATATACCCGTGGTGCACTGATGTCAGGGAAGAGGCGACAATAGCCGACGCCGTACCTAGACTTTGGA
The DNA here is from genome assembly GCF_019279795.1 of Protopterus annectens. NCBI lineage: Eukaryota > Metazoa > Chordata > Ceratodontiformes > Protopteridae > Protopterus > Protopterus annectens. The sequence continues at coordinate 406,842,134 of NC_056734.1, read as the reverse complement.
ATTCTGGCTGACTGAGGGTAGCCTGCCAGCAGGATAACCCAAGTGTAATGACTGCAACAGTGAATACACTCGAACATCTACATCTATGGTAGGTACACAACTGTACTATCTATATATATGCAATTATATGTATAGGTATGTCTGTATCTGCAGATATGTGTCTGTGTATCTGTATCCTGGAGATGTTGATATCTTCCACATTTTACAATTCCTATGGGAGCCAGACTGTACTGCATGATATGTTACCAGTACCAGCCTGACATCATACAGGTGGGATGTAGTACTGTTAACATCTTGCTCCCATGTCATGTCAGGTCCTTGTTATGAGATCTGAACACTTGGTAGTGTATTGCAGGCAGGACGTGTTTGGCTGGGGGGTATGCCAATTCGTACAAGACATATATTGTTTGGGGCCACTCAACCCCATTAACGGTGCATGTGTTCATACTTGTTTTTGTTAATCTACCATTGCTTTCTACAGCTGTATGGCCATATTATTATATATATATATATATATAATGTATAATATATATATATATATATATATATATTTATTATAAAAATATATATATATATACACACACATATATGTATATGTGTATATATATATGTATGTATATATATATATATATATATATATATATATATGTGTGTATATGCATATGCATATATATGTGTGTATGCATATATATATATATATATATATATATGTATATATAATGTATATATATATATATATATATATATATATATGTATATATAATGTATATATATGTATATAATGTATATATATATATATATATATATATATATATGTAAATATATATATATATATATATATATATATATGTGTGTATATGTGTATATATATAATATATATATATATATATATATATATATATATATATATAATCAACTTACATATGTATGACTATGTCTGTATATACCTACATAGCTATATGTCTGCGTACATATATGTACCTTGCTGTGTATATGTACACATATAGGTGCATATATATGTGTCGATTTAGGCATTTGCATGTATATATGTTCATATATATGTATATATGTAAATATTTCTAAATAGATATATTTATATGTCTACATATATAGATTTGTTGTATCTGTGTAGATATTAATATATTTATACACACACATACATCTAGATGTTGGTATACATTCTCTGTACTGTCGCATGACTGGGCTGGATGATATGTATTTGACAACATCAGATTTATGTATATCTGTCATGGCTTAGTGGTAAATCACTTTGTGTATGGTGTGCAGGGTCCTGGGTTCGAGCCTTGCAGAGGCTGTTTATTTTGTTGCTGGGCAGAACACAGGCCATTGGATACAGAGTGATTAACACACTTTAAACCAATTGTAAGTGGGTTTGCGCAGAGGTAAGCACTGCTAACTTCCGGTCACAGTTTCTTACGCCCAGTTAGCTTCTAAATGGGTTAACCTGTGTAGACAGTGCTTACCCCCATGCAAATAGGCTTACAACTGCTTACTGCTGCTAAAAAGTGCTCACTCCCGCTTACCCCCATGCTAATTTCTTTAAAAGAAAAGAAAAAGGGGTTGATAGGAACGTGGTGAAAAAGGGGGCACAAAGAGGGAAAGACAGTAGGGAAAATAGCCAGGGATGTGCAGGAAGGGTGTAGGGGAAGGTCCATAGCTGCCCATTTCTTCTACAGCAACAGCTGTGCATATGCACTGAATTTGGAGGTAGATTTGGACACTCAATCCCCTGGGTGGGGGTGAGGACAACAATAATTGTGATGCCAATTAGACCGGATTACATGTGTCCAGTGGACACATGTGCAAAATGGACAGCTATGTATGGGGTGAGATTTCTTTGTGGAACAGATTGCCCTTTTATTTTTTCTTTTTCAGGTGAGAGTGGGATGTTGGGGAGGGGTAGTAGGTATATTTGGGGAGGTAGGTTGGGTAGGTTAACAGACAAGATGCATACAGGGGCGGTACATGACACATGCAGGGTACACACCTTGGACGGGGAGGGGTGTTTGGAAGTCGCAAGCCCATGTGCCCCCAAATGGAAACAGTGGGACTGAGGTCCCCACCCATGGGCAGTCACCACTGCACCTTCACGGCCCCAAAGGTGACTGTGCTGGGGATTGGGTAGGAGGGGCAGGCTCACCCTATAATTGTGCCACATGACCCTCAAGTTGGCGTAGCTGGTCTCAAAACTCCCTGTCGAGCTCCCTACGCACCACAGCCCGGACCTGACTGCTGGTGACCGGTACCTCTCCGCCCTGCTCCCAGGGGGAGGGGGTGAGCCCCATCCCTTGTGGTTTTTCCACTCGAAGATGATGCAAGGCCAATGGAGGAGGAGGTCCCAGGCTGGACCCTAGACATGCTGGTGCCCAGAGCCATGGCCAGCTGAGGTGGGACAGGTGGGTCTGCTGGGACCAGCCTTCCCATATGAAATATGGTGTTGCAGTTTTAAGAAAGATATCAGTTAGTCATAGTCAACAGCATTCAGGATTAGTTATAACAGCATGCATAGGTATTCCCATTAACCCAAGACACCAGTTTGCCACAGTTGTCGATCAAGCAGAACACATACATATATGGGACAACAGTGGCCATTACAACAGCATGCTGGTTTCATTGATGGCAACAAGCCACCAATATTTGGGGTATTTTAACATGGCACATGCATAGAACCAAATGTCAATTTTATAAACCAATAGGACATATGTCCCAACAAAAGTTTGGAGTGTACACATACCCATTGAGGTGTGTTATATGGTTATTGTTGCACATATGGAGCGGGTGAGAAAGAGCGGTCAATTATCAACTAATATATCCCTGTAGTTTTCACAGCTTTCTTAGTCACTGTAGTGATCTGTCCCTTACATGTATTATTACACTTCCCAATGTCCTTACTTTGTACAGTGGTATGCTTGTAGATTAGTATATGCGTGGACTGTGTCTTACATATAGTCTGCACCTCTTACCTGTTATACCTGTTGAGACATTCTTTGTTAACACTACCTGACAATTTCTACACATAGTCTCAGATTCCATGCTTGTAGACAAGTATATACATTACTTGTGTTGTACCTACAGTCTACACCTCTTATCTGTTATAGCTGTGGAGAAAAACTTTAACACTACCTGACAAATACTACACATACTCCAAGATTCCATGTTGATGTTGTACACATACCTAATAATCTGTTATTGTGCACACTCTGGTCAGGGCTTGACAGGATGCAGGTGTTAATGTGACCTATTTTGGAATAGCTGTCATACACTTTGGGTGAGATGCTACAATGACAGGTTTATTTCCATATACATTCTCTTTTTATTTTCAGGTCTGACTGTCATTATATGTCAGTATAAGCTGCATACATTTCTTGGATCATCACACTGATTTGTCAGGGGAACAGGTTACCGGGCAGCAGATTTGGGCCATTTATCTGGACATGCTGGACAGATCAGAAGAGTTGAAGGGTATGACTATGCGTACAGCTTACTTACCTGAACATTCTGCCACAGTCTGTACAGTTGTTGGGTCTAATTATGCATACAGCTTTCTATCTGAACATTCTCTCAAAATCTGTACAGCTGTGGGGTATGATTATACATACAAATTACTAACCACTCCCGGGATTAGAACCCCTGCTGTGTGTGGTAAAATTATTACAGTCGTCAGCACAGTGCACTGTGCTATCAGGGAATTGGTGTAAAGAAATCCAATAGTTTCTGTCTAAGTCTCCCTCAGTTGTTCTATATGACTGACCTCTTGGGACTTGACCTTCCTACACATTTTACCTGCGTTCAGCAGTGTGGATAACACTGCTTAATACAACAGTACTATTTATAGAATGCAACACTACAACAACATATGAAAGCAGGATGTACACAAGCACTCCAGGGGTTATACTTTATTCACAAGATATTACACCTTTATTTCCACGCAACCTATATGACAGTCTTCCTTCTATATTGTCTGGTTTATTCAGTACATCCCATACACAATAAATTTTTATACTGGTGCAACACTTTCCAGAACTGTTGTATTTATTTGTTATGACAGTACATGTAGGACTATTACTAACCTGCCACACGATGCAGCCTAGCAGCATGTGCTTGCTGGTTCGCAGCCGCTCATCTGCATCTGTCAGAGAAATACCGTGATATTTAGCCATTATCTGTTCATAATATACACAAGCTAGGCAGTCCTTATCTATGTAGTAGAATGGGTACTTAGTGCTGGGGCATTGGCCATCTGCCTTGCTTCTTGGATCCACTGGTCCAAGAGATCACCCCTCCGCCGCTTCAGGTCATCATGGTGATGCCTGACCTGCTCACCAGTCCGGGGGTACCAGTGACACTGGTGAGGTCACGGGCGAGACTGTCCCAGGCCTCCACTTTATACTGAGAGCCCTGGTACTGGCCCTGCAGTAGTCTCTCCTCATGGTGTTTTACCAGGAGCCATACCATGAATCTGGACTCCTGTGTGCCCAGCACTGCGCTCTAATTCGAGTGCCTTCCTCAACTCCAGTCATTTTGCCTACAGTAGGGAGCTGCAACCAGTTAATTGGCACCTGTGGGGTTCAAATACGCCCGATTTCCCACACTTTCCTGTGATTGGATGGTTTTGAAAGGCTAAGCTAAGGGCACACTTGCTTAACTAATGTTGGCATTGCTTAAAGGGGCATACCATTGGGCAGATTGAGTTAGCCAGCCTACACATTATTTACCATAACTAAGCTGAGCTGTGCAATGCTTAGCATTGCTTAATATTTCATTTGCATTATATTTTTCTTTTGGCATTGCTGTATTATTTGTTATGTTATGTATGTGTCTGGTGTCCATGATTCATGTGTACATACACTGTATGGGGTCCTGTGGACTTCCACACTTTCAAAAAAAATTAATTAACATAGTAATTTTATTTATTAGCGGTAGTTTTTGAAATCTGTGTTCTACCAGTTTACAACTTTACAAATTCACTAGTGATTAAGCCTTTAACATTCTTTATTCTTAGTTGAATGTAATTTTGTTATTTTTGAACAACAATGAATTTATTATGCTCCTATATATATATATTTTTTGATCTATATGTTTTGTTTTAGAAGTCTTGCTGCACATTCATAAAGTTTAGATACGCAGTTTAAGTAAGCGCTTAATTTCAATTTGTAAGAAATGCTGTTTTAGTTTTATTTTTGGTTTTAAATCTTTATTATAAGCTGCTGAATAGTATATTAATTAAATTATACATAATTACATATATATAAGAATTTCTTATATGTATATTACAACCTAACTCGTAAGAGAAATTACGGTGGATTTACACAATTAATATAAGCTTTTGAATATATGTTTTCACCATATCACAGAACAGTTAATGTGTTTTGAACTTGTCTTGAATTTTATTTCTTTAAATGTTGATTGAACTGATTAATTATATTAAGTTCTAAGCTAATTGTTGTGCTATTTAAACTCAGTCTGTGGGAGAAATTGTTATCTGAAGAAGCGTGGTTGTATCCACGCGAAAGCGCTTATCAACCCACTCGTTTCGTTAAATAAAAGTTTATTTTAATACAACGCTACTATTTCTACTGGATTATTTGGCTGAACATTGCTTTTATACTTTGTTGCATCGTGGAGAGATCAGTTTCTGTCTTTACTCATTTTGGACTGCTGTTGTGTGATTACTGATCTCCTCAAGTTGCAGTTACCTCTCCGTTTTTTTGAACTTTTACTTTTGTGTGGTAACTGCTCTACACGATGGATTCTCCTAATGTGGAACTTGAATACAGACCGGAGTCGAGGGACAGCAGAAGTATTCCAAATGGACTTTTACATTGTGTTTCCAACCCTTTATTGGCTCTGGAACTAGGTGGGTCTACTAATGATTTAATAGCCACTATAACAGATGAAGACATAAATGATTTTCATAAAATTGTTAAAGATTTTGAGGACAAATTATACTTATAGCAAAGGTACGCCTGGCAAAGGCAGCACCTTGAAGCCTCTCTACATTACCGCATTGTTCCAAGAGGCATGCGAGTATTTTGTATGCCGTCCTATGGGGATAACCATCCGACCCTCCTAAAAAAGTGGCAAGACTTAAATATAGAACAAGGTTTCAAATATATGGCTTTATTAAACGAATATTTTTCACCACTTGAAATCAAGTTACGTAGTGAAATAGACTCCATTTATAAAAACTTAAGTGAACGGTTCAAATCTGATTATGCCAAGAATAGACTGCAAAACATTTTTTCACAAGTCAGCTCCTTTAGTGACAAGTTAAAGCAAACGAAACTTAAAAAGTTACAGAGAGACTTTAACGATTTTCAAACTGGTCAAATCTTTGTTTGGCCAAGATATAATACAACACAAGCTCGTGAGCAGATTCCGATACCCTCAACGCAAACGTTGGATGACGTCACTCGTCATGCTGCGACTGCCATGACTGCTGTGAGTTCTGTTTTGCCTTCTTCTACAGCAACTGAGTCAATTATGGTAAATACAGTGGATAATGGTATCCCGAGACCAACGGCTCTTTCTTCCACACCACCTCCCAACCAGTTGGCATTTGTTAGCACACCTAATGATACTCAGTTAGGAGCGAGACCTAAAACAGCCCAAGATATGAACCGTTTTTTACCTTACCCGATAAAGCAGCAATTTCAGGGCAGAGGACGCTCGCAAAGCAGAGGACCGAGGAAACAGAAGATATCCGGAGAGAGGTACGGAACCACAAGAAAGCAGAGAATGTGACTGACTTGTTTGTTAATCTGTCTTCTTATGTTTTGGACTCATCTGATATAAGCCTAATTAATAAGGGCTTAAACTTTATTCCTGCACAATGTAGTAACTTAACCAATAATTTATGTGATTTACGACTGTTTTGCAGAAATGTTGCTTTGAAATTATTTTTTAAAAGTACGATTGTTACATCAGATGATAGAGCTGTAGAAAGTGACCCCATGCTTTTGAAACGCAAGAGTAACTTTTCACCTGCATTGTCATTTAACTTAGAGTGTTTCTTAAAAGCTTGTGAAAAAGATTTCTATCACTTATTTTCTAATCATACTAAGAGGATAGCTTATGTGAACTTAACATCAAATGAAGTCAAATCTCTTAATAAGTTGAAAAAGTTAACTGACTTAACCTTTAGACCCGCAGATAAAGGTGGAGGGACCATCATATTAAACACCACAGATTATAACTCATTGATGTTAAGTATGTTATCAGATTTGGCCACATATAAAATGATTTCAGTGAAGGAAGTTAATAGTATTGTTACAGCTGTACATGAGACTTTGCATGATCTACTTATGTGCAGGCAGATTTCTCCTGAATTACATAATTATTTGTATATAGAGTTTCCAACCATACCAGTAATAAAAGGGCTACCAAAAATTCATAAAAATGTAATTCCTATACCCCTTAGGCCCATAGTGTCAGGTAGTAATTGGGTTACTGCAACAATATCTACTGTTATTGAAAAGTTTCTTAGACCTGTAGTAAATGCAGTCCTGTCCATCTTGAGAGATACTTACCAACTTTTGGAAAGTATGACTGAGTTGACTCTTGATGTTACAAACAATGAATACTTCTTAATAACACTTGATGTAAAAAATTTATTTACTTCCATTCCCAATGACACAGGACTGGAAGCTATTAGAGAACTGTTAGTTAGAGACACTACATTTTCTGGAGACAAGATAATTTTAATATGTCAATTACTGGATTTGGTACTAAATAATAATTTATTTATGTTCAATGATAAAACGTATTTGCAGACATGGGGGGTAGCCATGGGCACCCCCTGTGCAAATACGTACGCAAATCTGGTGGTCCTAAACTGGGAAAAGGAGTTTTTATTTAGTAATCCTAAGTTTGAAAATATTAAATTCTACAAGCGTTTTGTAGACTACGTTCTTTTAATATGGCAAGGTACACTAGGAGATTTCAAGCAATTTTTGGAGTTTTTAGAGTCCACTACCACATTCTTAAAGTTCACGATGGAAGCCTCTAACAAATGTGTTCATTTTCTTGATGTTTCCTTAATGCTTAGTGAACGAGGCACAGTTAATTCGTCCTTATTTAGGAAATCCACCTGGACTAATACATTACTTAAATACGACAGTATGCATCCTAGACATATGTTCCCTGGCATCATTAAAAGCCAGTTTATTAGGTTAACTAGGTTATGTCAGAATAGTGAATCATTGAAGTTAGAAACTGAAAAATTAGAAACACTTTTTTTGAATAGAGGCTACAATTGTGACTTAATTAAAACTATTAAAGATAGCATTTTGAATCCCTCAGCATTAGATACTCAAGCAGCTAAGAAGTTCACTTTACCTAATCCAAAGTTAAGAAATAAAGCTATGAAAATTCCTTACATCACTAAATATACAAGTGATGTAAAATGTATAGAACACATTATATGCAAGAATTGGAATATACTTATGACTGATGCATCAGTAGCTAGTCTAGTAGGGAATCATCCCAGTTTCCTGTACAAAAATTGTCTGAATTTAAAACAGATTTTATGTAGGGACCATTTTATTATGTCCAAAAACCCTACTGGAAATACAGGAACTGTTCCCTGCGGAAAATGTAATAGATGTAATTACATCTGTCCTGCTTTATCTTACACTCATCCTACTTTGAATTTCACTTTTTATTTTAATACTTTTGCTACTTGCTTTACAAAAAATTTAGTGTATTTGGCTACTTGTACTAAATGTACTGCTTTCTACATTGGCCTTACTAAAAGAAAATTAGCAGACCGTATTTATGACCATCTATATGAGATTAAGAAATGTTCAGGCACTAATGCTTTAGCCCAGCATATATCAAAACATCAAGATCACACATTCTGTTTTAGAGTGTTAGAAGCAATAGCTTTAAATCCGAGGGGCAGTGATGCCATTAACAATCTAGCACTAGCTGAACTGAGATGGATCTTAAGATTTAATGCCCATAATTATCCAGGCTTAAATACCTCTGTATCCATCAAACCTATTTTGAATAATAGGAAGCGTTGATAAGATTTCATTGAAAATCCCAAGATTTCTTATTTTATATCTACAGTCATATAAAGGTGTATATATATATATATATATATATATATATATATTTTAAATATTTTTATGTATATACTTTATATTTTTTATGCGTAATTAATTTATATAAGTATTTATTAGCTTATTACTATTTTCTATGCATGATTTTCATAATAGTTTCTAATTTCAGCCAAATTTTAAACTGTCACATCCAGTAGATACCTTCTTTTAAAAAAATTTTTATTTATCACTTTTTAATCATTTTTTAGTTCAATATTTAACTTATATTATTCCATCAAATTATTAAATATTATATAAATTATTTATAAATAATTACTTATTAATTGATCAATTTTATACCTTACTTCAATTCCATGAGACTCTGTAATATAAATATAAATATTAGTCCATTATACTGTTTAAGTAACTGATAAGTTTATTATATTACTTACAAGATATGTATTATTTTCATGGAATTTTAAACTAGTAACCTTTTAAAAGTTGGTCTAATTAAATATCTAAATATCGAAATATTTTGATACATTTCTATAGTATTATTTTAAATAGATTTATAATATATTTAATATAACTTTCATGTATTTACACATTTTAAACTAGTTATCTTCACGCATAGTAAAACTATTAACAGCTTTCATATACATTCCTACGTTCTTTAATATTTAATGTATGTTTTATAATTCATGATCGCTTGACCAGTGTTTAATTAACATAGTAATTTTATTTATTAGCGGTAGTTTTTGAAATCTGTGTTCTACCAGTTTACAACCCTACAAATTCACTAGTGATTAAGCCTTTAACATTCTTTATTCTTAGTTGAATGTAATTTTGTTATTTTTGAACAACAATGAATTTATTATGCTGCTATATATATATTTTTTGATCTATATGTTTTGTTTTAGAAGTCTTGCTGCACATTCATAAAGTTTAGATACGCAGTTTAAGTAAGCGCTTAATTTCAATTTGTAAGAAATGCTGTTTTAGTTTTATTTTTGGTTTTAAATCTTTATTATAAGCTGCTGAATAGTATATTAATTAAATTATACATAATTACATATATATAAGAATTTCTTATTTGTATATTACAACCTAACTCGTAAGAGAAAATACGGTGGATTTACACAATTAATATAAGCTTTTGAATATATGTTTTCACCATATCACAGAACAGTCAATGTGTTTTGAACTTGTCTTGAATTTTATTTCTTTAAATGTTGATTGAACTGATTAATTATATTAAGTTCTAAGCTAATTGTTGTGCTATTTAAACTCAGTCTGTGGGAGAAATTGTTATCTGAAGAAGCGTGGTTGTATCCACGCGAAAGCGCTTATCAACCCACTGCTTGCTAAATAAAAGTTTATTTTAATACAACGCTACTATTTCTACTGGATTATTTGGCTGAACATTGCTTTTATACTTTGTTGCATCGTGGAGAGATCAGTTTCTGTCTTTACTCATTTTGGACTTCCACACTTTATTACTATAACACCTCACATCTGGCCTTCCTGCAGTACTCCAGGTCACATAGTTATGATGTGTAGCAGGTTATACAGCCGCACACTGTACATAGATTCCTTTCACATGTTCAGTTTGATTTTCCTATGCTGAGGATTTGTTTGTTGAAACCTCAATCTTATGTACTGCTATGATGGCTTAGTGGTTAACTACTGTGACTGTAGTGTACAGGGTCTTGTGTTCAAGCCTTGCAGAGGCTATTTATTTTGTTGCTGGGCAGAACATGGACCATTGGATAAAGAGTAAGCGGGTATGCGTGGAGCTCAGCAATACTTACTTCTGGTTACAGTTTCTTACACTCTGTTAGCCTCTACTTTGCTTAATCTGTGTAGGCAATGCTTACCCCCACTCAAATGCACTTACACATGCTTACTACTGCTTATTTGTGCTTAAACATGCTTACTAGTGCCTTATTCATTATGACGCTGACACTTCACATGTGCATTTAATACAGTACACCAGTTCATATTTAAATGCAATTTCGTAGGTTATACGGCAAAAAAATGTTCATATACAGATTTCACATAGAAAATGGAATGTGCTGCAGTGGGACTCGAACCAGGAATGCCTACTCGTAAGGCGAGTGCTCTGCCCACTACACTATTGCTATACTGCTTCATTTGCATATATCTTCCTTGTTATCCTCTTCAGCCATTTAAGCTGCATTAACGGTAGCTAAGCGATGGGCATGCCCGCGCACCTATGGTTAGCTTTAATAGAGGTTTTTTGTTTTTTTTTTTTAAAAAAAAAGGGTTTCTTCTTTTAATTTATATGTCCTGTTGCTGTTGTACACATGGGGGACTGTTGGTGGGGATATGAGGACACCTATGAGCATTCTCGCTCATTTCTTAACCGCTTCTGCTGCTCTACATTGCAGGGCCTGTTTATTCTGAGAGCTCTGCTCTCAGACACGCCCCCTGCACTTGTACATGCTCCGTGTAAGCCAGGAGCTCGGGCAGCATGTCTTCATTATTATGCATGGCGCGCTGCCGTCCTGCTCCTACACGGCCACTTCCACGCAGGTAGTCCTGCATGGAAGATTTGTGAATCCGGGGGCTTTTCAAGCCTTTCTTGACTCCCTCACACAGGATTGTATTTCTGAGATGTCAGCTGGACACCTCAGTTCAAAGAGCTTTTTCCCCACAGTAAAATAGATCTTTATTTTTATCTGTTTCCAAAGTTTTCTAGTCTGACTTTGGTAACTGTGAGAGAATACCTTAGGATTTTAGGTCTCGTAACATCTATGATTCTCATGATACACCTGGCAAGACTCCACATAAGAATGATACAGTTGTATCAAAAATCTCTCTGGTCCCAGCATCAGCACCCTTTATCTTTTCAAATCTCACTACTGTGGTTTGTCAGAAGAGAAATCTTTTAGTAGAGACAACAGGATAGCCTTAAATCCAGGTCTCCCTCCCTTTTCCGTGCTTCAGACGTTGGGGAGCATTTCAGGAGGGATAAAAGTGCAGGGAGTGGTAGGACACCAGGGACAGACACAAACATATAAACATCAGAGATACTTGCCCTAATCGAGGCATTCCAGTCTCTGAATCACCTTTGGTCCCCTAGACCTCTTCAAGTGGTTATAGACAATACCACAGTCAAGTAGTACATCAACAAGCAATGGGAAACCAGGTTATACTCTCCTTTGCTGACTGATGATGTTAGCTTGGCTTATAGCTTCACAGAGCAAACTCACTGTACAGGCATCCTACGAGGATCCTATGTGTAAGAGCACAATTGTTTGGCAGACAAGCTGAGCATGACCAGGCCAAAACCTTGCAAATGGAAACAAGTGTCAAAGTGTCTTCCAGGATTTGATCCATTAATTAGGAGTTTCTCAAGTAGACCTTTTTGCTTTCTCTCTGAGCAAGCAAAAGGCAATATTCTGTTCCAGGACTCAATTAAAGAAGGCCTGAAAGACGGATACCTTTACTTTTCCTTGGCCAAGAATGTTCCTGTATGCTTTTCCACCTTTTCCTGGGTACAAATTCAAAAGGAATCACCCAAGATCATTGAAATGACTCTTCTTGCCCATGCAACCATGGCTCTCCCTTCTTTTGGAAATGCCCAGGGGCAATTACCATAAGCTTCCTCACAGACTACATCTAATCACACATGATTGGGGTGTTACACCCTGACAATCATTTCCAGTTGACTGCCTGGATGATAGGGTCTTAATTCCTTTTAGGTACCTGTTTACTGAAGACTTGCAGCAGGTATTAATGGAGTCAAGAAAGTCTGCTACTAGAAAATTATATGTTAGCAAATGGAAATGGTTTTCTACTTGGTCACAGCAGCATAACCAGCACCTATTCAGGGCTAGCTGTTCTCCGGTCTTACAATACTTGTGAGAGTTACTGTCTTATGGCCTTTATTCCTCTATCAAGATTCAGTGCTGTTTTAGCATGTCTACCCATGTTTCCTTTCTCAATGCAGTCTCATTTCAAAATGTTCTTGAAAGGGTTTTTGTATAAGAAGGCTCCAAGAAAACTGGTGGCACCTCCTTGGGATCTTAATTTTGTGTCACAGAAGCTTATATTTGCTCCATTTAAGCTAGGTAATCTGGTTGACTTGAGGTTCTTAACATGAAAAGCAGATGTTCTTCGTGTTTCACTGTTGCAGGCTTATCCCTGCTGTTGTAGCCCTCGGCTGGCCCGAATACCAGAGTCAGTGTTTTCCTTCGTCAGCTGCTATCGCCTGTAGACTGACGTCAGGTCATCAGTGCTATAAAGCAAGGCAGCTGACGCCATTACACCAGTCTTTCTTGCGTGGAGCCCGTAGCAGAAGCAGTTCATAAGTGTGCCTGTCGGTCGCTACCAGAGTTCGAATCACAGCTGAAAATGTCTAAAGCTAAGTATCCCATTGGGGATCTTTCTTTCTTGCACTAATTGATGTCCGAAAAAGTTAACACTTCTCTCGCCTGTGGAAAGCAAATCCTAAACCTAGACTTCCATTCTTACTGCATTACTTATTTAGGCCCAGACCATGACGTAGCCCGCTGTCGGTTCTGTGGTCTCTAACACGAGAACTGTTCGTCTGAGAGCTGTTTTTGCTGGTAGCTATTTTC